>NC_056741.1:1270434835-1270472335 GCF_019279795.1 Protopterus annectens | reverse complement strand
CATGTCTACAACTTTCCTAGTTACCCTAACTTGACCTTTGCCACCTACTACCTATCCCTTCTCCCCTCTTCTAAGAGCTCTTCATATCCACTCTATCTTTAACACATATCTCATCCTATCTGCACTATTACAATGTATATATAACCCAATGACTCTTCTTCTCTTTCGGCTGTTCCCATTAGGGGTCGCCACAGTGTATCATCTGTTTCCATTTCTTCTTGTCCTCTGAATCTTGCTCTGTCACACCAGCCACCTGCATGTCCTCTCTCACCACATCCATAAACCTTATCTTAGGCCTTCCTCTTTTCCTCTTACTTGGAAGCTGCATCCTTAGCATCCTTTTCTCAAAATACCCAGCATCCCTCCTCAGCACATGTCCAAACCAATGCAATCTCGCCTCTCTGGCTTTGTCTCCAAACCATCCAACCTGGGCTGACCCTCTAATATACTTATTCCTAATCCTGTTCACCCTCGTCACAACCAGTGCAAATCTTAACATCTTTAACTCTGCCACTTCCAGCTGTGACTCCTGCCTTTTTGTCAGTGCCACCATCTACAACCCATACAACATAGCTGGTCTCACTACCCTCTTGTAGACCTTTCCTTTCACTCTTACTGGTACCAGTCTGTCACAAATCACTCCTGACACTCTTCTCCACCCATTCCACCCTGCCTGTACTCTCTTCTTCACCTCTCTTCCACAATGACTCTGAAGTGTTTAATGTTTAAATGCTGTCTTTGGAAAGGTATTATTTTTCAACAGGATTATTTATAGACTTAAAAATGTATGTATGCTATATATATTCATGTAATCCATCTGTATTTCTACTGTCTACTGTAATATTTTACTCTGTACTTTGAGCTTTTCTCCCCAGGCCTCCACTGAAAAAGGACATGTGTCCAGTCGGACTTTCCAGGTTTACAAATGTAAAATAATAAATAATAATAATAACACATCTTGGGGTCAGCATAAGCCACACACCTTAGCAATGTCAATGATGATTGCAAATACAATACAATAACCAGCCTGGCTGTTGCTTGTCCTTAGACAGTATAAAAGGGTATTAACCTGACATCCTCTCCCAACCCTGTATTGTACCAATTGTATACAATTCCTGGAATAATGTGGGCTCATGTGGAGTAAGTCCATCAGTTAACCAGTCTACTAGACCTGCAGTACTAGCTACAGTGTTAATCACATGCACATCCCCATCAAGTGCACTGTCTCTCTATATGCAGCTACCATCCCTTACATGAAGGGTGTTCTCATCTCGGGGTGGGGGGGGGGGGGGTTAATGACTGCTCCCAGTTTGAAACCATCTATGAACTTGGTTAGCCAGAGGCCTTTGACATTGGCTTTGACATCTGAGAAGTAGATGACAAAGAGGGGTGGCCCTAGCACAAAGCCACCAATTCTAACCTTCCGGGTCCTATCATTGATCCAGCTAGCAATCCAGCATGTTATAAAGGGTTTTATACCTAGTTCCATAAGTTTGTTAATAATGCCTGTGTTTGGGTATTGAATCAAATGATTTAGCTGTCTGCATTATTCACTGTTGACAGTATGAAGACAAAGATCTCCTAGACTAGGTCATGGGACTTTCAACTTTTGCTAATGTTTTATCTTTTTTTTTCCTGTGAAATGGCCGACATGTGACATAGTGTGAAGTACTTACTATATTTTTGCTAACTGATAGTCCTTCAAGATGGGCATGGCCTTGTTAAGTCAATGTTTCAAGACTGCTGTTGATGGATTACAAAAATGACTTACTTGAAATAACGACAAATCAGCAACAATGGCACCAACCAATCAGATTATAATTAATGCTTCAATAACTAACATTTTATCCTGTACAGTAAACTGCAGTCCATCTGAATCAGTGCTCTACCCTGGTTAACAAATTGTAATTAAATAAATAAATAAAATGGCAAAATAAACCTATCAATGGATATGCACAAGAAGTCAGGCTTGTTATGGCAAAAACTATTATCTAGATTTATTTACTTATTGTGATTATTAAGCAGAACAGTGAACCGGTCTTTGGACCCTTTTCAGCCATGACCCAGATGCATGCAGCACAAATATTACAAAGAAAATTAGTGAAATCTCATAGAGAAGTGAAATACATATGACAAAGCGTGTGCTTCTTTCAGACACATACAGTTTCCACACAGTGAATTGCTTAAAACATCAACACAGCTAGACATCAAATGAACATAATGGAACATATTGGATGTGCAATGTAACAAAAGAGTAGCAAAGTGTTAAAGCAAAACAATGTATAGGTTAATATCACAAATACTTTAAAGCACAATAAATATTTAAGGCTATAACCATATTTCACAAAATATTTTAAAGCAGTTTGTGTTTGTTATAAGAGGTAATTTTGTTTTGAGGATTAGTGATTTTAGCAATACACACAAAAAAATTTTGTTACAAAAAGGTTAGAGTAGGACAAAAATATAGAGGTTTGAGGGGACCAATGGGCAAACTTGGGGAGCTGTGGATGTAAGACAGAGAGAGTGAATAGCTGAGAATTAGACAGTTTCTTACTCTAATGAGTTGGGAGGTAACTGGAAGATATGGGTGCTAAGTTTACTGAGGGGAATTTACCAGACTAGCCATGGTTGTTATGATAAGAATATTTGTGAACTTCCTATAGGGAGCTGAGCAGTTTACTCTGAAATGCTTTCAGATTGGTAATGTTTTCTAAATTCTTGTAGGATCCTGGAACAACTTTGCTGAAGATTCCCTGATTGCAAGAAACCACTCACTGTTCATCACTGTCTTACCATAAAAAAGTGCATTACCCATTCTGGATGTCAGACCATCATTTACAACAAAAAGATGTGAAAATGCTGAATCCAAAGGTGACCTCATTTATGGGCAGCAGTTGCCTGTCTATGAAGAAGACTGTCCACATTTTCAAAGCTTTTATTTTTTATTTTTCATTTGTTAACCAGGTCAACCACTAGACACATACAGGCCTTCTGACTTTGAAGAATATAGGATTATGGATGTTTTCTCTTTTTCACAGTGTTGATTGCCAAGGGAGCAAGGGAGGTGTGGTTGGTGAAGTCCTCACAAGATGAGGTACAGTGATGCTTGCCCTGCAAAACTGCAGATTTTAATGATTTTATCCTCAGTTTTTGGTGAGGTATATATTCTGATGTGTTTGATTTGCCCATTATCTTTGTGGGTACTCTGAATTCAGTTCCTAATAGTGGATCTCATATTCTTCAAAGTGAAAATATACTTCTGTGAAAGTTTTCCCTGAGAATATTGTCATTGTTGTAACATAAACACGTTTAGCATGAAGAGCCTTGCTGTGTATTAACTTTAACTAAGCAAATACTTGTTTGTTCTGTGCTGGAAAGTGGTAGTTACATTCCCCTTCAAAGTAGTAGTCCTTGCACTGTAAGGACCACTTACTAAATTGGTGACTGTCCTTTTTCCTGACTTGCAGATTATACTGTATATGCCTGTTGCTTGGTATCACTAGCTTTTTGGTGTCTATATTCAGTGTATAAAAAAATGCCTCTTCTACTTTGTGCCTCTTTAATTGCTTTCTACCAACTATAAATTGATTGCTCTCTGTAATAACTGGCTTGAGCGAAGGAAGCCCACTACCCCTAGTCCACACCCACCCCTCCATACTCCACAAGTATACTTCCCACATACCCATATCACTTGTGACATCCACTCCCTAAAAGTTCTCAAACAACTTTACAACTATTAAATAAACACTCTTGTTTCTATGCTTCTCCTCCCTACTTCCATCAAACATTTAGAATAATTTCCAACTGCCCTTCTTCATTCCATACTACTTTTCACTATATCCTATCCTTCTCAGACAACTTGCCAACTATACCTGTATTTCATTCCTGAGCAAAACTCTTTCTTCTTCCCATCCCTGCAATCTCCTCAATTGTACTGCAACCAGATTTGTATTTATCGCTCATCTTGTCCTCAATAATATCTCCCAGTCTTCCTCTGGTCTCTTTTTATTGCTTATACCCCTGTCCTCAATCCCTCTGCATCCATACACAATTAAATCAGTACTTTTTTCATTCTACCCTTCCTTACTATACCTGTTTTACACTGCTAACAGACACCTTTCCATATAAATCCACCCTCATTTAATTCAATATTTCCCCTATATCTAGCTATCAAACCCTGTACCAACCTATTAATCCTATCTGTCAAGCCCTATACCTACCTATCGATCCTACCTGTCATCTTTCTCTATTTTAGTTCTTCCATTAATCTCTACTACCTGTAACTGCACCTCTCCACTGTCCTCCCACATGCACTATACATATCCTTACAACCTTATAAATCCCAAATATGCTACTACTTCATCTTCTCTCACTAGCATTTCTCACTATACTCACACTCTCAGCCAGCTATCACAAGTCCCTCTCCCTCTGATGCATACCTGCACCTATCACACAATTCCACAGCACATTTCTCTAATATCTTTTCTAGCCTACTTGACATTAATTACATTAACACCATAAATACTAACAAGCAGCACATGCTCCACCATTATCAAAAGTCATGCATAAACTCAAGCCCGAATATAAGTGGCTTTTCAACACCCACAAAGCTAACTAGACAATAATACAGGGTAGAAATACTCATCCCAATTCTGGACCCACTTATCGAAACACAGACCCCATTAAACCAGCCTCCACACATCCCAAACAGCAGCAGGTTACCTCTGCGACCACCTAGGACTTAAAATACTACACAGTAAACTAAGAAGTCTCTATAATAAAATCACAGAAGGTCATGCCTATATAACTCACTACTCCCCTAATCTCTTCATACCCACAGAAACCTGGTTAATGCCAAATACCAAGAATGCAAAAATACTCCCACCCTGCAGTAGCATTGTCGCCTCACAGCAAGACATTGTCCCATTCAATTCTCAGCTAGAGCGTCTTCTGTGTGGAGGCATGCATGAATGGGCGTGCCTTTGTTGAAGGCTGTATGTCAGGGCTGGTAACTCGGCATGTAAAAATCCACTACCAAACATTAGCGGACCGGAGTTCCCTTTTGGATAAGCCGAAAGACACAACAACAACAACAAAAAAATACTCCCACCAGGTTATAACATACTCAGGCTAGATAGAACCAACAAAAATCTGTTGGAGTTGCTATTTTCTAAGAAATATTTTAGATGTCTCTACTTACCATGATATTATACCCACTTTCATCAGAGATGAACTTCTCCTTTCACTCCTCAAACTGAATGCTCACAAATCTCTAGCCATCACATGTTTGTACATGCCACCTGGTGACAACATACCTATCCTAGAAAAGATCTTCTCCTGGATCTCAGCCTACATCTGTCACCAGCTTCCTCACAGTGAAGAGCCTGTTGTCTCTACATCCAGCTCCAATACTGCAGAAGCTCTGCCACAAGGGCCAACTCCCAAACATTTTCACTGAGAATTTTGTCTTTGTACAAGGTAAGTAAATTTAACACGAAGAACCTTGTTGTGTATTAATTTCATGTAGTCAGTTATGTGCTTGCCTAAGCTGGAAATTAGTTTTAAACACCCCCTTCACAGCAGAGCTGTCTTTGCATTCTAAGGACCACTTACTAAGGTGACCACTCTCCTTTCTCCTGACCAGTAGATTACACTGTATATACCAGCTACTTGACAGGTTTCTGTATTCAGGAAATCAAAGAAAATCTGTTCTACTTTATACCTCTCTGTTAATTGCTTTGTATTGGCTATAAACTGATTACTCCCTGTTATAATTTGACCTAAGGGTGGACTTTGCTACACTCAGATTAATTTCCAAATTTAACCCACAAATGTTCATTACTAACCTATCATCTATGAATGTGAACTTCCTAAAAAACCTCCCCTTAAATTATGTAAAGTAATTCAATACAACTTTATTGGATATCCTAAATAGCCTTGCACCTCCTATAAGGAAGAGACTAAAAACAAGCAATGCAATTTGGCTATCCAAAAAGAGTAGAATGTAAATACAGGAGAGAGAAAAAGCATGGAAAGAACAGCAAAAATATAAAACACCTCAGTATCTTGCAAACTTGCAATCATACTAAAAAGTAAATTAATGAAGACAAAAACTATACTATAATAACTTTCAGAATGATAGTAAACACAACCCTAAAAAATCTGGACATCCTTAAAGAAATATTGCATCCCATCCATAAATTCAGCCCTAACCCCTCTCCCAGTAATGCATTACTCAAAACCACAGTATAATTCAACTCTTATTGCATACCAAGTATAGGGCAAAGATTCCCTAACATCCCATCCTAACCCAGGCCAGCAGCCACATATCATCACATCCATTTTCACCTTCAAACCTGTGCCCACATCTTATATAA
Source organism: Protopterus annectens (assembly GCF_019279795.1). Taxonomy (NCBI): domain Eukaryota; kingdom Metazoa; phylum Chordata; order Ceratodontiformes; family Protopteridae; genus Protopterus; species Protopterus annectens. The sequence goes on along the minus strand of NC_056741.1, from coordinate 1,270,465,958 downwards.
AACTACTCTTAAACAAACTCTTCCTCTACTTCAGCAAATACCTTAAAATAGCAGCTGATAGCATTGTCTACCCTGGCTCAATCCTAATAAATATGTCAGTCCAAGAATCCCATGTTCCATCTCTCTGGAAAAGGTTACACATTATGCCTCTGCACAAAGGAAGGAATTCAATAGACATTACTAGCTTTAGACCTATAGCAATTCTATACCCCTTCTCTGAATTATTTGAAAAACGTATTCATAAACAATTGCTAAACTACTAAACTATCTCCTGTAGGAAGAACTCCTATCCCCACAGAACATGGCTTCCATCCTTCCCATAGTACTAGTATTGCCCTTCTAACCTATATAGATATTGTCAATAAAACTAGAGATAATGGCAAACTAGTCTCCTCCTTATTTCTAGACATGTCTAAAGTCTTCAGCACAGTTTGTCACACAAACATCTACTTCCAGTGTCCTCATTAGGCCTCTCTCTGTCCATCCTTCTATGGTTCAAAATCTACCTGTCCAATAGGTGTCAGTCAGTAAAATGGCACTCCACCCTCTCAGGCACTAAACTTGGTCCCCTCCTCTTTAACATTCTCACCAACAACCTCCACACAGCCATGAAACAGGCCTCCCTAATATAGCACACAGATGACGCCACACTTATTTGCATATTTGACAACATGGTATGCCTCCAAAATTACTCAGGAAGCTTTAACAGCAATTGAAACTTGCCTTTGTAACTCACAGCTCATGCTCAACCCTAAAAAAAAAAAAAAAACTACTATTCCCCCTCCCCAAGTCCCTTTCCCATGAAAAATAAAACAAAATAAAAAAATAAAGTCCTCTCATGATAAAACTATCATTGAAGTCAGTCTCATAGCAAATTATTAGGGATGATAGTGGATGATAATCTTAAATTTGATCTGCATATACAAAATTGCATAAGAAAAACTCATAAAAAACTAAGAATGCTTAATAAGGCAAAAAACTTTCTCACTGACGCACCTAAAGGTACACCTGCCCGCACTTCTTTATGATGCTGCTATCATTACCAACCTTCAGGTGTCACAAAAATCAAAACATGAGCAATGCTATAACAAAGCTGTGAAGTTTGCAGCAAATACCTCTTTCAGAACTCACCACTGTAAGCACTAAAAGGCCTATAACGGTTAGAACTACCCTGTCAACTAACATATACACAGATTCTTACCACCTATAAAATTATCTAGAATTCATCTGCTTGTCCAGCACTAAATAACATTCTACACAACTATATAAAAACAACCATTTAAAAAAATCGTATCCTTTATTAGATTAGTACTAGGCTAACTGTCCTAGTTGGCCATTTTAAGCTTTGCTAATTACCCCATGTGAGAATCAAACCCTGCACCATGCATTTATAAGGTAAACACCTTAACCATTATGCCAGCCTCCCACCCCAAAAGCATGGATAATGTAAGCATCGATCCCACTACTTCTCTCATCTTAAGCAAGCACTCTACCATTTGGGCTAATTCCCCTGACTGATCTATCCATTAGGTCAATACCTTACATCCCATCCTTCAAAAGTATTCTGAAAGACTTCCTAGCCAAAACATGTCTCTTTTCTTGCTCAGCACCATGAGATCCCTAAATGTGAACAAATACTTATCCATTCCTTACATCTCCTTACTCTTTCTTCTTCACTCCCGTCCTTTCTTCTACCAATTTCTCTTCCCTGGCTTTGTCTCTAAATATACCATAAGCCTGCATTTCTCTCACTTCATATTGCAGTTCCTGTTTGTACCATACTAACTTACCTTTAATTTCTCTGTAAGCCATTCTTAACCAATGTTTTCATATTATGTCTAATTTGGTAGAATTATTTAAACTGTATTTGTTTTTTGAATTATTTCTAAAGTCTGTAAAATTCTTGTTCTTAAAATGTTTATATTACTTTGGAGCTTTTCTTCACAGGCCTCTGCTGAGCATGAGCTCCTACCCAGTCAGAAATACCTGGTAATAAAATGTCAACAAATAAATAAATGCATACATTCATACATACATAAGACTAGAACCCCACTTGCCAGGAAACATTAACATAGACTGGCAACAGACAGCCCTAGAAAAAAACAACAAATTCAATTCAGCTACATGGCTTGTCTCATTTGATCAAGACTCCAACTAGAATTAACAAGGCTACATCTAAAGAAGCCAAAAGGCAAACAACAACATTTAAAGAATCCAGCCTAGAATGGATTCTAACATCCACCCTAAACAATGTTGCCCCAAGTAGTGGCCCACCTGATAGCCTAAGCGAACACCAGCTATACAACCTAATCAGATGCCCTAAGCAGCCCCACAAGGTCCATAACTATAACACAGTCAGAAACATCAGTAACTTCAGTAAAGAAACTTTTACTTCCAGCCTGCTCCAAGTCAGCTAGGCACAGTTTAAAATGTTTCCCCTTAATGAAGCAGTAGATATGTGTAATACATATTTTTAAATATTCTATCATAGAAATACCCATTACAAACCAAAAGAGTTAAAAACAAACTAGTCCCTTACATAACTAAAAAAGAAAAAAACAAAGCAGCTCATGCAACTTAGAGATAAAGGCTTGAATTCATAGCTATAAACCAAGAAGTCTCAAATATCCCTGCAACAATATAGGCTGTTAAGGAACCATAGAAAACAATGTATAAAACAGGACAAAAACACTTATAACGACAACACCCAAAATTCATCATCAAGCAATCCAAAAAAAAAATAATTCTGGAAATCAATAAATACATTGCTCAGTCTTACAAAATCAACCCAGCCCAGACTACTCCAAACCAATAACTTGCAAAGCATGGCTTCACAATTTAACTCATATTTTATAAATACAGTAGCCTCTCTCCTACAAAACAAAACTACAAATGCAGCCATCCCACTCCAATTATTGAAGCAACAACAAAACTTCACACTCACTCCAGTGCCACCATCTATAATTAAAAACATCAGAGCACACTTGACTACCACTGCTCCTGACCAACTTCAAACTAAATATCTCTAACTCACTCACAGTAGTCTTACATATCCTGTCTCACTTCTAATAAACCACTCAGTCCAAGAAAAATATGTTTCCACCTTATGCAAAAAAAAATCCTATATAATACCCCTCTATAAAGGAGGCTAATAAGCTGAGCTCACAAACTATAGCCCAGTCACCATTCTCTCACCCTTATTCAAAATCTTGGAAAGATGTATTCACTCTCAACTTACTACTTATATTACTACTCATAACCTCCTCTTTCCCTCACAGCATGGTTTCAGACCCAGTCATAGTAAAATCACTGCCCCTCTAAGGTTCACAGAGGTAATAAATCACAATAGAAATAGTCTTAAAAAATATTTTAGACCAATCATAACCTTTCATGTGGAGCAACATTTGTAGGTGGGTTTCAGATGCTTGACTTATTCTGCAAAAATAAGAAAAACACCACTAGCCCTAAACCTCATGCATATTACATGTCCTGAGAGCTAACAGGTACCTTTATTAGTTTCAGGCAGAAAACCCTTCTGATAACCCTTACCATCTCAAACTCTTTGTCCTGCCCCAGTTTTGCTCCCTTATGATAACCATAACAAAAGCAATCAGCCTATATCCCTTACTGTATACCCAAATGTCTATGTCACTGTACACTATGCAAGAAGTGACTTTACCACCCACACTCTGTAGTTTGTACCTTGACTAATCACACATAACACATATACGTTTACTAAAGAAATGGCATTTAAGGAAAATCAGTTACCTTTCAATCTGTATCCCACCATGTATGCCTAGGATGTCATCAGGCTAAGAATCCTACACTTTAGTTATTCTCCAGCCTATATTGCCTTTAAATACTTAACAATAATCTTTCTGTATCCCCTATCCTCTGAAACGCATAATCCTACATGACGTCTACAAAATAGCTTCTTAAGACAAAACACAGTGTATGATGGTGTTACTCAGTGCAAAGATACTAACTTTTTTATATTCTGCATTACTATTTAATCCAACCCAGTTGCCTAAAGTACAATCTCTCCCCATGCCATGTGTATTAGAAGGCCACTTTTTTTGAGCTGGCATGCATGTTGCGTCTGCTGTGCTCATCCCTGTATTCAGAAGAACAATTCCTAATAAACACTGCACCCCCACTGTTGAGGGGTGGAGGGAAGTGTATAAGCATTGTTTCACTTACTTTTTTTTTTTAATTCAGACCTTATGTATCCCCGTTGATCCATATTCCTGAGTTTTTAAAATATGGTTCTTGTTCCTGACTTTTTTTCACATTTTTCATATCCCTTTATTGATTTTATACTTAATTAATCATGCCTGTTATGGCATGAACATTTGTTAGCAGCCTTTCCCATGTGTGCTGCTCCCTGCATGCACTTACATAACACATGCTCATGCTATTCTAAGACCAGCAAACCAGTCACTAGCCAGGAAGCCATGATCTCAGTCCCTCAGTGGCTCGGCCTAACCATAAGGCAGATGGTAAAAATAAAAGACTAAAGCCATTTGCTCACCCACTGCATATGAAAGACATCATTTAGAGCAGCAAACAATTTAACTAACCTCCATCCTGTCAAGTCTCTTCAACAAGCAATAATGTTGGAAATAATCACTCAGTTTATTTAACCAGCTGTGGAATGTTCCAGAAGTATCCAGTCCACCGAAAGTAGCATACACTGCTCCACTTGATATTGACTGTTCCTTAAGGCATAAAAACACACAGTTAAGCATATAACCCTTCAAGAACCATTAAGACTGCACATGGCTTTTTTGTTTAACTCATCTTCTCTATCTTAAGATCAGCACTTTGGACTAAGATCCACAGTTCTGCACAGCTTTCAGGGAATACTAAAACAGCTATGCCCTCTCTATGGCCCTAACTTACTCATTCTTGCTGTAAGGGCTAAAACTCTTAAAACACTCCATGAAAGGAAAAAGACATTTGATAATGGTTCACCTAGTATTCAAGAATTTCACCTGTAATGATACCTCCTTAGCAACTTTTAAAATTAGTCTCTTTAATTTCTCTTTTTTTTTCTCTTCCTCTTGTTAGCAACTAAGAGTCTAAGAGATAGCCTGCTTTCCTTAATAAAGAGCTGCTTAACTATTCCATAGTAATCCAGTCTAACCACACCCTCGATATCCCAACATTTTACAAATGTCATCCTTTTTAGCTGTTACCTTTCTGACCATCCTCCCTCCTTAGAACTTTGTTCCATTTTTCTTATGACCTACCAAACTGGGTCTAGCTGTAAGATTTAAGATGTAGTGTCATCACTATACAAACGATCCTGAAGTCATGCAAGTAGAGGCACTTCCCAGCTCAGAAGATTCTTAAAAAGATCTTACAGAAGTGAAATTACTAGACTTAAGTTTATGGAAACTTAGCAATGTTGCAATAGGTTTTATTCAACAGCCTTAAAGTGCTATAAGCTCATACTAAGCAGTTCGTCTGCAGGGTATTGCAGGCCTAACCAATATCCAGACAGTGACCAAAAGCAAGAATTAAATCCTGTACTTTATGTCTATGAAGCAGATACCACTTTTAATCATGAGGTTCATTTGAAGTTTCACCATTTGTCATCAGTTTATGATTTACAGAGGTTTGTGTCTAGACATTTTAATTGCACGTAAATCTAATTTTATGATCTGCTGTTGGAGACTTAAACAATATAATTAAGAATTTCTTGTACCATTAAGTCTTTATTTTCTAGGTAGTCCATATTCTCCCTATTTCACTTTTGTTTACTATGTATACTCACTGTCCTTGTACACTACCTGCGTTTCTTCCCGAGATCTATACCTACAATTGCAAGAATCCACTTTATGAGTCTTCAAGACCTTGGTCTTTTGCCATCCTCAGGCAAAGAATCTAATAACAATGGTGTTTGTTGCTACCTATATTATATTGTGAATTTTAAACTGTCAGTGAATATTCTCATCGGTAATGTCTGACCTACTGCAATAGCTGGTAATGAATTTATCTTGGATTTGCTGTAAACTGCTGGGCAGGTTTGGGGAGCTGTATTAACTCTCAGACCTGATGAGATCCTCTATTGCTATAAAATCTAACACAACTGTTTACTACAAAGTCTGCTTTCTGGTACAAAAACTGCAACTTTTCTAAAGAGTCTTGCTATCTGTATACAAAACTTGCTGCTAAATTTACAAACCTGTTTAGCTACTATTCAAAATAGTATTGCTCTGTAAGATTAAACCTGCTGTCTATGCTTTACAAGGCACATGGCAATGCTAGCCTGATACCTCTGTTCTTCTCTCCACAGTTGTCATCTGCACTGTTGTTTGATGCTGTTCACGTGGTCGTTAGTGCAGTGCGGCAGCTGAACAGGAGCCAAGAGATTGGTGTAAAGCAGTTATCCTGCATGTCACCCCAGATATGGCAGCACGGTACCAGCCTGATGAACTACCTACGTATGGTGAGTTTGAGTGGGGAGCACGTTCATCACAAAAAATGGAATATAAAATCCATGCTATAGTAGTATCAAACTACAATACCTGTGAACCTAGAAAAGAGGACAGCATCTGAAATAAAACAAGAATTTCATATAAACACAGAGCATGCCAGAGATTTAAATGCTTTTAAGTTGATTAAACCATTTAAGCCATGTAACCCAGTTGAAGCTTCTTTTTCTAAAGATAACATTGTGTCTGTTTTTTGCGACTATGCAGCTATCTAATGCATTTTGTTCTGCCTGTTTAACTCCACACTTATTTCAGGAGCTGTCCCTTCTGTCATCCATTATGCCATCTCTCAGTCACAGCGTGTGCTCATGCAGCAACTGGTTGCGTACACTCTAATGTGAGGCACTGCAAGTGCCAACCTGCTGCTCTCTGTAATGTGCTTATTCACAGGAAGTGACTAACATTTAATTGCACCTGCATGGCACTGATGTGGAAAAGTGATTTTATGCTGTTTTAAACAGACTAATCTTAACACAGTTCCACTTGTTTGAAGTTCTCTCTGCCTTTTGTCTCGTACAGACGCTGCTGACAGAAAAGAGCAATAAAGTTATCTAGAGCAGGAGACACAGTTGGCAACTGCACTATGAAACATCTTAATGATACTCATAAAAATAAGACCTCATCTTTCTTAATTTTTAAATTTGATTCAGGCATATTTAAATATTGATATCTTATGACTAACGCTGTTAATTTTTAACATGATGCAAACTAAAAATGGCTAAGAGCTACAGAAATATGTGGACTAATAAAATGCTGCAAACTGATAACAGTACTGTTCTTCCCTGCCTTCTAGATTCCCCAGGTGTATTTATAGGCTTGGGCATTCATAGAGCAGAAGAAATATGAATAGCAATTCTCCTCCTCTGGGACAGAAACCTAAGCTAAGTTATTGCAATGCTAGCCTTTAACCAAGGCATGGTAATACAGCAGCAGCAAAATGTGAATCATCCTAAAGATAGCCATCTTGCCATGGCTGACGAAGAAAGCAGGAGAATGTAGAACGATATATAACTTTGCCCGTTTTGCTCTGTACACTTTGCTAGTACCTGATAAATAATGCCAGATGTTGGTTTGAAAAGGGGTGGCTATTGTTTACCTCAGTACTCCATTACTGGTGGGAGCAATCTTTGAGAATCATTACAGCTGAGAAATCTGGAATAATGTTCATCCATCAAGTAGCAATACACAGGGAGAAAAGGAGGGTACACTCATGCCCTCAAAAAGAAAGAAAAATAATATTTCTTACCTGTTTATCTTAAAATCCCCATCATTCCTTCCTGTACTCATGTTTATTGCATAAGTTTGTATATCCATCCTTTTATTATCTGTTACATTGAGAGATGCACCTCTACTGACTTTGTCTTCTGCCTATCACACTGCATTGTCCCATGTTTATCCCTCTGACTGGTTCAAGTAAAGCAACTCCATGGTCATTCAGTTTGGATCTGATCAGATTATAATACAACCTTCAGTTGCATCTGTCCCATCCTTTTTTATATTGTTTGGTGTTAGTGATATTCTAGATTATGCTTATCACATGTTTTCTGTCTCATAGTAACTCCATTATGTCATGTCATTAACCATCGTCACCTACTTCTGTCCATCGTATCGCCACTGTGGCCATCTCTGTGATACTTTCAACAATGCCATGCTACAAGACGGTGCATGGTCATCTTTTGGTAAGTTGCTGGAGAATGTGAAAAAAAGTAAACGTTTGAAATGAATTTCTATAGTTGTTGCATCCAGTTAACTTTATCCAAATCCTCACACCATAAACACATTTAATATCTATAATTTGTTATTAAGTACATAGAATTGAAAAAGTTGATATTTAGGACCTCATTTGCAAGTTATGCAGTAACACAGGTTATTATAACAAGGGCTGGCTGTAGCTGCACAGTGGTCATATTTGTTTTAGGCAAATCCATCCATCCATCCATCCATCCATCCATCCATCCATCCATCCATCCATCCATCCATCCAGTAATAATCCACCTTTTCTCCATCTTATTTGCTACTGTTAAAATGGATCATGTATGTGATCCTTACATGAGTTACCATTTCACTTAAGATGTCAGTAGTCTACAGTGTATGACAACAAACTGAATACTGTTTGATATAAAGGAGCACAAAGCTATCATACTGTACCAATTCACCTGTGTTTGTTTATGCAGACTGCTAGACACATACTCTAAACTAATGTGATATTTCATTTTTCAATCGAACTAAGCTCTACTGTTCATTAGATAATACTTGTTTGTGGTGGTCTCTTAAAGACTGATCAGCTTAGCTTGCAATGGTTTGCCAAAGTTTACTAGTTATAGAGGAATTTAAAGTGAAATTGCAATGTACCATGCACTATCACAGTTGGTTGCATTTTTAATATAATAAAATGGCATTTATTCTTCCATGGAAATGACAAATCTTATTCAGCCACTCTGCAGTCCATGTCCATGCACTTCCCCTAAAGTAACTGTTACTAAGACAGACACATCTTAATTGTAGAATAAGTACCCCTTTGCCAACCAAGAGCATCTGGACCCTTAGAGACAAAAAGCGGGGTCCAGAAAGACAGACAGACAGAAAACGTAACTAAAGAACTAGACATTCTCTAAACATTTATTAGTCTGTCATTTATTATACAACAGTTGTGAAGAACCTTTCTAACTCTTGAATAAGAGCCAAAAAGCATAGATTTTGTTTTGGCAATGTTGAGTATCAGATGTTCGGTGCAAGCCGTGAGCACTGAAAGGTCTTTATCAAGGCTGGATTTGATGAATACGGTAGAAGCAGAAGAAATCCAATAAACGTGTGACTGGCCTGTGAAAGAATCTTAAGGGATAAATGGTCACTGATGATATTTTGAACTGGGATAAAAGTGCATGATGTAAAATATATTCCCCTGTGGAATGCTGGAATGGTTAAGTAAGAAATGAGAGAAGATATATCCAAGTGTCCGCTTTAAAACTGCTGATAAATAAGCAGTCCAAGAACTACTTTGTTAGTCTGTAGGGTAAGTTGCGCTGCTTGTGTGTGCTGATTACTAAAGGCTGATCACTGCACATTTGAAGCCCTTAGTTAAATCTATGAAGGTGACATAACAAAAGCTCTCACTCGTACTGTTAAGTATGGGACCAGTTAGAAGCCGCAGGGCTGTTCACAATATTGTCTTTATAAAACTGCATTGATAGCTAAAGAGAAGGCCTTGCTTGTTAACATCAAGCTGTGTTGCTACCAGCCGTTCTAGAATTCTGGCACAACAGAATAACATTGAGAGTCGCTTACACCAAGTAAGGAAGTCAGCATCAAGGATTGTGGGAAGATGTGTAACCACAGTCTCTTTATAAAGTATTTTAAGGTAATGAGTGGCTACAAACATGCAACAGAGGAGTTTTCTGCCAGAAGTGAAAGACTGGAGTTTGCAAACTCAAAAGTGCGAAAAATAAACAGCAATCCACACTCCAGGTAGTGAATTCTGAAACTCACTGTTATGTAACTTTAATTTTTTTGCATTGGGTTATCATTTCCCCTGCACCCAATGACATTGGGAGCTATGTCAGTATTCCATATGAGCTATGAGTATTCCAGCTGAGCTATGTCAGTATTCCATCTGAGCTATGAGTATTCCAGCTGAGCTATGTCAGTATTCCAGCTGAGCTAAGAGTATTCCAGCTGAGCTATGTCAGTATTCCAGCTGAGCTATGGCAGCATTCCAGCTGAGCAATGGCAGTATACCAGCTGAGCTATGAGTATTCCAGCTAAACTATGTCAGTATTCCAGCTGAGCTATGGCAGTATTCCAGCTGAGCTATGTCAGTATTCAAGGTAACTGTATTCTAAGTCTGAGCTTGCACTACCCCAGATTAGAAGCAATATTTCAAGGTACTATAACCTGCAACTTAGCATATTCATTTCCAACTTTACTTGCACAATCTTGTTATTCTAAGGTTCACAATTAGGCTTTGTAATTGCAACAAGTATCCCACCAGAAGGACAGCAGTGAAGGCTTTTTTCCAGGAACCAAGGTTTTAATCCATCTCTTCTATGACTGAACTAATCTGACAGAGGTGTTTAAAGTCCATGCACCTGTTTCCTGATCATGCTCTTGAAATAAAAAGTGTGAATGTAAGATTCAGTGACCTAAATCATGGAATTAAAGGAAGACATGGAAGAGACTGAGGAGTCAGTGAGTTAAATGCTAACTCTTGCTAAATTCCTTTGATATTGTGAAAGTGTGTGTTAAATGGCCGTCAGTGGAGAAGACAGATGCTATGGTGGTTTCTGTACTTATAGCATGTATAGGCTAGAATAGTACCGGATAGTCTAGGAGTCCATTTTCCTAAAGAATTACTTTAATGTTCATATCTGTTTACATTACTTCATTTTTCCTGCCTCCTTTTTCTTAAATGCAAGTGCAAAACAGAGCTCAGTGAGCTGAGAATAGTCTATGTGCTTTACAATGATAAGTAGAAGAATTAGGAGATGTGGAGGCAGGTCAGCAGGTCAGACACCTTACATATTCCTATATGTACTTGTTATAAAACAAAGAGACAATTCTAAGTTGTAGCTGACAGAGTATGAGCACTATACAATGATCAGTCAGGGCTGAAGGTAGAATGAAGGTACTAATCTCTGGCCTACTGGTTATAACAAGGTCAAGAAGACAGTGCTTCCATGCCCTCCCTTGTCTAAACCTGAGGTGGTTTGGGCTCACTGAGTGTCTGAGTGAAGTTATGACACATATGTAAAAAGCTTTAAGCTTCATAGCTGCACCATTTTCATTCAGCTTGTCTTTCTTAAATAAAATATTCAAGAGAACTCCTGTTTGAAGACAGGTTTGCAGATGGAGGATGAAGCATGAAGGAGATGCAAAGTATTGTGTTTCCACCAAGGGTACTGCCATTAACAAGCTATGCTGCAGCAGTCTCATCTGCTGGTGAACACAAGCCCGGTATAGTGAAAGATAGGTACCTTCTAGTCAGTAATAGTACAATGCCTCTGTACTATGAATTGGGCCTATTCTTGTCATATGTGGAAATAAATTCACTAACATGATCTAGCCAGGCAAAATACTCATATTGTAGACAGTATATATAAATGAATAGCACATACTGGGGTTACCAAAAAGCAGGGCTGAGCTTTTTATATTCCTAAAATACAAAATATAGTCTCAGAATCAATTAATAATTAATCTACATCAGTGTCATAACTAAGACAGGGCAAAGGAGGACACTGCCCCAGGCATAAGGTCTTAGGGAGCACAACCAGCAAGTGGCAATAATGTGTGTGTGCAGAACAAGTATTCATTTACTTCATAAATGAAACCCAGATTTGAACAAAGTTTTAGAAACAATGCCCAACAATTGAATAATATCTAGTGTGGTTATGGTGCCTTCATGTTTTTAAGTAATAGTGCTCATATGTGAACTAAAGGTCAAGCTTAGTAATAGTGCTCTTAAGTGAACTAAGGGTCATGCTTAGTAATAGTGCTCTTAAGTGAACTAGGGGACATGCTTAGTAATACTGTTCTTAAGTGAACTAAGAGTCATGCTTAGTAATAGTGCTCAGGTGAACTAAGGGTCATGCTTAGTAATAGTGCTCTTAAGTGAACTAAGGGTCATGCTTAGTAATAGTGCTCTTAAGTGAACTAGGGGACATGCTTAGTAATACTGTTCTTAAGTGAACTAAGAGTCATGCTTAGTAATAGTGCTCGTAAGTGAACTAAGGACCATGATTAGTAATAGTGCTCTTAAGTGAACTAAGTGCCATGCTTAGTATAAGTGCTCTTAAGTGAACCAAGTGTCATGCTTAGTAATAGTACTCTTAAGTGAAGTAAGGGTCATGCTTAGTAATAGTGCTCTTAAGTGAACTAAGATCCATGCTTAGTAAAAGTGCTTTTAAGTGAACCAAGTGTCATGCTTACTAATAATGCTCTTAAGTAAACCATGGATCATGATTAGTAATAGTGTTCTTCAGTGAACCAAGGGTCATGCTTAGTAATACTACTCTTAAGTGAACTAAGGGTCATGCTTAGTCATACTGCTCTTAAGTGAACTAGGGGACATGCTTAGTAATACTGTTCTTAAGTGAACTAAGAGTCATGCTTAGTAATAGTGCTCATAAGTGAACTAAGGATCATGCTTAGTAATAGTGCTCTTAAGTGAACTAAGGGCCATGCTTAGTATAAGTGCTCTTAAGTGAACCAAGTGTCATGCTTACTAATGATGTTCTTAAGTGAACCATGGATCATGCTTAGTAATAGTGCTCTTAAGTGAACCAAGGGCCATGCTTAGCAATAATGTTCTTAAGTGAGCCAGGGGTCATGCTTAGTAATAATGTTCTTAAGTGAGCCAAGGGTCATGCTTAGTAATAGTGTTCTTAAGTGAACCAAGGGTCATGCTTAATAATAGTGTTCTTATTGAACCATGGATCATGCTTAGTAATAGCATTCTTAAGTGAACCAAGGGTCATGCTTAGTAATAATGCTCTTAAGTGAACTAGGGGACGTGCTTATTAATAGTGTTCTTAAGTGAACTAAAGGTCATTTTTAGTAAAAGTGTTCTTAAGTGACATAAATGTCATGTTTACTAATAGTGTTCTTAAGTGAACCATGGATCATGCTTAGTAATAGTGTTCTTAAGTGATCTAGGGGTCATGCTTGTTAATAGTGTTCTTAAATGAACCAAGGATCATGCTTAGTAATAGTGCTCTTAAGTGAACTTGGAGTCAGGCTTATTAATAGTGCTCTTAAGTCATATGGGGGTCATGCTTGGTAGTAGTGTTGTTAAATCAACTAAGGCTCATGCTTATACCTTTACTTTTTGCAAAAGAAAAATGTTCTTCACAGGAAGATTATTCTTTGGCCTGAATGATGTGACATCCATGCACTGATTCTTATTTTTCATCAGCACATGGTGTCCTTCAAACAGGAGTGTTCTTCATCCTTTCTGGTAGTAGCAGCTTACCATTTCATTTTATTTTTCTGCCAGTTGTCACACCTGCTGACATTAAAATGTACTATCACTTTCGATTTCGTAGCACAAGGTTTTTTTTCATAAAAAATGCTTGCTTGCATAACCCCCCCCCCCCCAATAGAATGTACTCACTTTCTGCACCCTCTAAACATGCAGGTTATCTTCTACTTCCACTGGATATTTTCTGTCTTGAGAGTTTGGTTTGTTTTTCTGATATTACCCATTAGTTTGGGCTCACAGTAGAAACACTTTTCTCCAGTTATTGCATTTGTTTTTACTGTTAAGTGGTGAGCAATCAGTTCTGCCTCTTCCTGGTATGTCATGTATTGGAAATATCTTATTAAGCTGATATCAATAAACATGAGGATGGGGAAAGCACTGGGTCTACAACAGGAACTCTTGATTACTCATCTGTGACACCCAAGTATTTTTGCCTGTACTTTGACCTACAAAGGTTACTATAGGCCAGTTGATAATTCACTGCACATTGTGTACTTAGACCTATAAAGGTTATGATAGGTCAGTTGATAATTCACTGCACATTGTGTACTTAGACCTCTAAAGGTTAACATAGGTCAGTTGATAATTCACTGCACATTGTGTACTTAGACCTCTAAAGGTTAATATAGGTCAGTTGATAATTCACTGCACATTGTGTACTTAGACCTATAAAGGTTATGATAGGTCAGTTGATAATTCACTGCACATTGTGTACTTAGACGTATAAAGGTTACGATAGGTCAGTTGATAATTCACTGCACATTGTGTACTTAGACCTCTAAAGGTTAATATAGGTCAGTTGATAATTCACTGCACATTGTGTAATTAAACCTCTAAAGGTTAATATATGTCACTTGATAATTCACTGCACATTGTGTACTTAGACCTATAAAGGTTAATATAGGTCAGTTGATAATTCATTGCACATTGTGTACTTAGACCTATAAAGGTTAATATAGGTCAGTTGATAATTCACTGCACATTGTGTACTTAGACCTATAAAGGTTATCATAGTGTGGATGGCAGGAGAAATGGGGTAGGGGTTATACTAAAGGAACAATATGCCAAGAGTGTTTTAGACGTGAAGAGAGTGTCTGACAGAGTGATGTTCATGAGGCTCGAAATTGATGGTGTAATGATGAATGTTGTTAGTGCATATGCTCCACAAGTTGGGTGTGCGATGGATAAGAAAGAGAAATTTTGGAGTGAGTTGGATGAAGTTGCGGTGAGTGGTGAGTGTACCCAAGGGTAAGAGACTAGTGATTGGAGCAGACTTTAATGGGCATGTTGGTGAAGTGAACAAAGGGGATGAGGAAGTGATGGGTAGGCATGGTGTTAAGGAGAGGAATGCAGAAGGTTAGATCATTGTGGATTTTGCGAAAATGATGGACATGGCTGTGGTGAATACGTATTTTAAGAAGAGGGAGGAGCATAGGGTGACATACAAGAGTGGAGGAAGATGCACAAAGGTGGATTATATCCTATGTAGGAGGGCCAGTCTGAAGGAGATTAGAGACTGTAAAGTGGTGGCAGGGGAAAGTGTAGTTAAGCAGCATAGAATGGTGGTCTGTAGGATGATGTTGGTGATCAAGAAGAGGAGGAGGAGTGTGAAAGCAGTGCCAAGGATTAAATGGTGGAAGTTAAAAAAGGGTGATTGTGAAGTGGAGTTTAGGGAAGAGTTAAGACAGGCACTGGGAGGCAGTAGAGAGTTACCGAATAGCTGGGTAACTACAGCAGAACTAGTAAGGGAGACTGCTAGAAAGATGCTTGGTGTGACATCTGGACAGAGGAAGGAGGACAAGGAGACCTTGTGGTGGAATGAGGAAGTACAGGAGAGTATACAGAGGAAGTGGCTGGTGAAGAAGAAGTGGGATTGTCAAAGAGATGAAGAAAGTAGACATGAGTATAAGGCGATGAGGCACATGGCAAAGAGAGAGGTGGCAAAAGCTAAGGATAAGGCGTATGGAGAGTTGTATGAGAGATTGGACACTAAAGAGGGAGAAAAAGGACCTGTACCGATTGGCTAGACAGAGGGACAGAGCTGGGAAAGATGTGCAGCAAGTAAGGGTGATAAAGGATAGTGAGGAAAAGGTACTCACAAGAGAGGAGAGTGTGTTGAGTAAATGGAAAGCGTATTTTGAGAGGCTGATGAATGAAGAGAATGAGAAAGAGAGAAAGTTGGATGATGTGGGGATAGTGAATCAGGAAGTAAAACAGATTAGCAAGGAGGAAGTAAGGACAGCTATGAAGAGGATGAAGAATGGGAAGGCTGTTGGCCCAGATGACATCCCAATGGAAGCATGGAGGTGCTTAGGAGAAATGGCAGTGGAATTTTTAACTAGATTGTTTAATGAAATTTTGGAAATTCAGAGGATGCCTGAGGAGTGGAGAAAAAGTGTTTTGGTACCTATCTTTAAGAATAAGGGTGATGTGCAGAGCTTCAGTAACTACAGAGGGATAAAATTGATCAGTCACAGCTTGATGTTATGGGAGAGAGTAGTAGAATCTAGGTTAAGAAGGGAGGTGATGATTAGTGATCAGCAGTATGGTTTTATGGCAGGAAAGAGCACTACAGATGCAATGTTTCCTCTGAGAGTGTTATTGGAGAAATACAGAGAAGGTCAGAAGGAGTTGCATTGTGTCTTTGTAGACTTGGAGAAAGCATATGACAGGGTGCCTAGAGGAGAGTTGTGGTATTGTATGAGGAAGTCGGGAGTGGCAGAAAAGTATGTAAGAGTGGTACAGGATATGTATGAGGGTAGTGTGACAGTGGTGAGGACTGCAGTGGGAGTGACAGATCCGTTTAAGGTGGAGGTGGGATTACATCAAGGATCAGCTCTGAGTCCTTTCTTATTTGCAGTGGTGATAGACAGGTTGACAGATGAGATCAGACAGGAGGCCCCATGGACAATGATGTTTGCAGATGACATTGTGATCTGTAGTGAGAGTAGGAATCAGGTTGAGGAGACTCTGGAGAGGTGGAGATATGCTCTAGAGAGCAGAGGAATGAAGGTCCGCAGGGATAAGACAGAATATATGTGTGTAAATGAGAGGGAGGGCAGAGGAATGGTGAGGATGCAGGGAGTAGAGTTGGTAAAGGTGGATGAGTTTAAGTACTTGGGATCAACAGTTCAGAGTAATGGTGAATGTGGAAGAGAGGTGAAGAAGAGAGTAAAGGCAGGGTGGAATGGGTGGAGAAGAGTGTCAGGAGTGATTTGTGACAGATGGGTACCAGTAAGAGTGAAAGGGAAGGTCTACAAGACAGTAGTGAGACCAGCTATGTTATATGGGTTGGAGAGAGTGGCATTGACAAAAAGGTAGGAGTCAGAGCTGGATGTGGCAGAGTTAAAGATGTTAAGATTTGCACTCAGTGTGACTAGGATGGATAGGATTAGGAATCAGTATATTAGAGGGTCAGCTCATGTTGGACAGTTTGGATACAAAGCAAGAGAGACGAGATTGCGTTGGTTTGGACATGTGCAGAGGAGGGATGATGGGTATATTGGGAAAAAGATTCTAAGGATGGAGCTGCCAGGTAAGAGGAAAAGAGGAAGGCCTAAGATAAGGTTTATGGATGTGGTGAGAGAGGATATGCAGGCGGTAGGTGTGACAGAGCAAGATGCAGAGGATAGGAAGAAATGGAAAGAGATGATCCGCTGTGGCAACCCCTAACGGGAAAAGCCGAAAGATGATGATGATGATGATGATAATTCACTGCACATTGTGTATTTAGACCTATAAAGGTTATGATAGGTCAGTTGATAATTCACTGCACATTGTGTACTTAGACCTCTAAAGGTTAATATAGATCAGTTGATAATTCACTGCACATTGTGTACTTAGACCTCTAAAGGTTAATATAGGTCAGTTGATAATTCACTGCACATTGTGTACTTAGACCTCTAAAGGTTAATATAGGTCAGTTGATAATTCACTGCACATTGTGTACTTAAACCTATAAAGGTTATGATAGGTCAGTTGATAATTTACTGCACATTGTGTACTTAGACCTCTAAAGGTTAATATAGGTCAGTTGATAATTCACTGCACATTGTGTACTTAGACCTCTAAAGGTTAATATAGATCAGTTGATAATTCACTGCACATTGTGTACTTAGACCTATAAAGGTTTATATAGGTCAGTTGATCATTCACTGCACATTGTGTACTTAGACCTCTAAAGGCTAATATAGGTCAGTTGATAATTCACTGCACATTGTGTACTTAGACCTGTAAAGGTTAATATAGGTCAGTTGATAATTCACTGCACATTGTGTACTTAGACCTCTAAAGGTTAATATTGGTCAGTTGATAATTCACTGCACATTGTGTCATTACACCTATAAAGGTTAATATAGATCAGTTGATAATTCACTGCACATTGTGTACTTAGACCTATAAAGGTTATGATAGGTCAGTTGATTATTCACTGCACATTGTGTACTTAGACCTCTAAAGGTTAATATAGATCAGTTGATAATTCACTGCACATTGTGTACTTAAACCTCTAAAGGTTAATATAGATCAGTTGATAATTCACCTCACATTGTGTACTTAGACCTCTAAAGGTTAATATAGATCAGTTGATAATTCACTGCACATTGTGTACTTAGACCTATAAAGGTTAATATAGGTCAGTTGATAATTCACTGCACATTGTGTACTTGGACCTATAAAGGTTATAGGTTCATAGGATAGTACTAGGCTATCAGCCCTAGGGCCTATACAAGCCTAGCCATAACAATTCCCTAGCTATTTCTTCCCACATTATTTACTTTCCTGGACCCCTGTCTAGCAGGGTGACTGAAGTGATCCCTGGGTGAATTTCCTTTCTCCCATCCAATCGTCAAGGTTCCTCTTGAAGAGGTCCAAAGAGGCACTCTGCTTGACATGTATGGGCAATCTATTCCAGAGTCTGGGGAGTCTCTGGGTCAGGAACCTATCCCTCCAGCATAGGTTCATAGGTTGTGATAGGTCAGTTGATAATTCACTGCACATTGTGTACTTAGACCTCTAAAGGTTAATATAGGTCAGTTGATAATTCACTGCACATTGTGTACTTAGACCTCTCAAGGTTAATATAGATCAGTTGACAATTCACTGCGCATTGTGTACTTAGACCTATAAAGGTTAGTATAGGTCAGTTGATAATTCACTGCACATTGTGTACTTAGACCTATAAATGTTATGATAGGTCAGTTGATAATTCACTGCACATTGTGTACTTAGACCTCTAAAGGTTAATATAGGTCAGTCGATAATTCACTGCACATTGTGTACTTAGACGTATAAAGGTTATGATAGGTCAGTTGGTAATTCATTGCACATTGTGTACTTAGACCTCTAAAGGTTAATATAGGTCAGTTGATAATTCACTGCACATTGTGTACTTAGACCTCTAAAGGTTAATATAGGTCAGTTGATAATTAACTGCACATTGTGTACATAGACCTCTAAAGGTTAATATAGGTCAGTTGATAATTCACTGCACATTGTGTACTTAGACCTCTAAAGGTTAATATAGATCAGTTGATAATTCACTGCACATTGTGTACTTAGAGCTATAAAGGTTAATATAGGTCAGTTGATAATTCACTGCACATTGGGATATTTGCATGGGGCAGTCTTGATGTCCTCTGTGCCTGCTTGGCAATGCAGTCATTTTGACTTAATGCATATTAGAAATCATATCCCCCCTAAATGAGTACTGTGTTATTTCAGAGCACTTCTTCAGGAGTTCTATAAGTATTATCAGAATTATGCACAATAAACCTCTTTCTATTTTTTAATATAGCTGTCTCCCCCTTTCATTTTACATACTTTAATTCTTCTTGTTTAGTCTGGTGCTAAGTGAGATTTCTACAGTCTTCTTTTTCCTTCTGCATTGCAGTCTTTCTGTTTATCTCTATGTTTCTTCTGGCACTAAAGCTCTGCAAACAACATATTTAACAATTATATCCATGTAACCATCAGCAGTTCTACGGTGACTTCCATCATTTTCGGTGAAAATTACACTTTTGGGGAAATAATCAGTATTGTCTCTTGCTTTCCTTTTTTTTACCATGAGTTGATAGGGGTTGTTGGTAGTAAAATCGGCAGCCAGTTAGCTGATAGGAAAGTTGCACACATCCCCCCAGATTGGTGTGACTTTGGAGGTGCTTATATTAAAGAAGTGTTGGTGATTTATGTTGGGATTGTTTCCAATGTAACCCAATTCTTTTTAGCAATTTTTTATGATGGTTTATCAATGTGCATTACCAGTAACCTGGTTCTCAGTTTTAAAATCCATAACCAATGGTAAAGCGGAGCCTTAAGGGCAACATTTATACTCTAAAGGTGTTTTTTTTTTAATTTATTTGGGCTTGTTACCTGTATCTAGTGTATGATTTTTGATTAGTGAAAAATATGATTTTTCCAGCAACAGTAGTCCTCTGCTTGATATCCTAAGTATATTTTATTGGTCATCAAACTGAAATCTGCTTGCATAGGCTATGACCCTCTGATACTAATCTTGCATTTGGCTTAAGACTATACCAAGATCAATTGAAATTGTGCCTATTTCTAGTTAAGTTGGGCTGATTTGTTTATATCAAACAGTGACATTGTTCATTCTGAGTTCAGACCTAGCATCATCATTTCTTATGCTGATATTTTCTATTAATTTTCAAATAAAGAGATCATGCTTTTTCATTAGCTCTCTGGATGAGTCTTATTGTTTCAAAGTTTTTTCATACGCCTAAAACTATAATAGCTTCACTATGAGAGTTCACCATCCATTTCATTTATACAACTAATGGGACAGTGAGATTACAGTTTGTACAGCAGCTCTGATCATCTTTGCAGGGGGTCTCTCCTTTCCTCAGGGTAGTATGGCCACTGAGTTAGTATAGTTAGTTATGTATGAGGATCAGGGATGGGTAATGTTACTGTTCTGATAGTTGGGGTTTGGAATTGTGATTGACCAGTTATCTGTTTGAGAGGTTGAGGTTGAAAGTTAAATAGTTCACTAGCGGATGTGACTCCAAATACCTGTCTCTCATATTTTACCAAGCCTATTAGGTGAGGTTATTCTGTCTTTGCTTTTTGGATAACATTTCACTTGGTGATATCTCCAACTGTAACTGATTTTTTTTCTTAATACCATTGTAACAATTATCTCACTTGTGATGTCTTCCACCATTACTACTGGATATCTCCTATCTGTGTGACTGAATTAGCAACTCTTATTTACACACACACATACATTTACTTCACTTGAACGTTTATCCTTAGATGAGGTTACTATTGATGAAACCTAAAGTATGCTGCCAAATACTTCGAGTAATATCTACTTTCAGTTGTTTGCCACCTTTTAGTCATACTTTTTCCTTGAATGAAAAGGGATCCTGTTGCGAAACTGTGTGGAGCAGTCACTTTCAGATTTCTTTGTGGCTTGAATTTAGTTTTCTAGTGCCATCAAAAAAAAATATTGAATTCATTCAACTGTTGCTCTAATCTGCATCTCTCCTGAGTAACAGTACATTTGTTTCCTCATCTTGTAAAATGCTAAAAATGGGTTTTATTTACTTATACATCTTTTACTACACTTTTTAGCAGTTCCACATTATTTTGTCTGGATAAGTTTTGTTAATTTGTGTACAAAAATCCAGGGATATGACATGAAGGGCACAGCAAGCTCAGAAAAGATTGTGAAATCTGTATCAGGATCTGATATGGTGTAAGACAAGAAAAAAGTTTTCAAAGTGATAAAAGAAAAATAAAAAATACAGCTATGTTGGAAAGATTCTTTACAACAAATAAGGCAGTTTATTTTTTCATCACAATTTTTCATGTAGTCATTTTTGGGGAATTATAAAAGAAAAAAAAATAACATTAAAAAACAAGCTTGCAATAACCACACAAAATCCACATGCACAGAATACAGAAAATGAATAAGCCCACACAAGGAACAGCACATAGCAGATCAGTATTTTTACATTCATAAACTAAACCTTAAGGCAAGGCAAGTTCAAGTAATAGGAATCTACTTTACTGACCAAGTCACTTGAGAAATATGACAATGTGAAATATCTTGTAAATTTTTTTACAAAATTTTCTATGACTTCCATCAGAGAACAAGGAACAAACTTCATGACAGTCACTGAAATTCATATAATGAGCTTTCTGCATAATTCATTAATAGCACTTCCTGGTCATCGTTTTCTTTTGTTGAGCTCAGCCACTGGTCATCCTTTATTCTAACTTTGCATTACTTTCCATTCCTCAGAAGCTAACAGTGGTGTTTGTTCATGGAATGTGTTCTCCACAGCAACAGAGTGTTACTTCTGCTAAAGCAACCGATGGAAAGTCCTTTATCCAGACTATCCTTCATTTTCATTTCTTTGTCCCACCATTTGGCCTTCTTCAAATAATGATGACGTTTCTTCTTCTCCTGCATACCACTTCCTACTTATTGTCTTCTGTGAATATTATCCTTAGCTGATCTGCATCTAGCATTGTCCTCTTTGATGTGCAGTCATACAGAACACTCATTGAGGACCTTTGCTTCTCGCAGCACATTATACAGCCGTATGTGACCAGCATCAAGCAGGGTCATATTTGTAATTTCATGGCAGTCTGTATTCCACTGTCAATTTAATTTCCTTTTTCTTTCTCTCTCTCTCTTTTTTTTTTTTTTTATTTCTTCTCCACACCACTTTTCCTTCTTAAACGAATGCATAAATGATATGTACTTCTTTCTTTTCTCATAAAGCATTGGCTACTTAATAAATTATTTATTTTTGTTTACAGGATTGATCCTGCTGAGCCAGGTACCCCTTTAGTGATATAACTCATAGAGAAAGTTCCAGAATAAAATTATTGGGACACCTTGTCTGAAAAGCCCTTCAACGTAAGCAGCATGCCTTGGGTTGTACTAGAAACTAAAGTACCACAGAAACCACATGGAGACATTGAAAGAACATAGAAACGTCAGTCAGACACCTTTCAGCAAACAGAAATAGGCACTAAAGTCCAGACCCTGGAGATTAAATACAACATCAACCACTGAACTATGCATCACCTAAATACTCCAGTAGATGAAGATCAAGATGGTGCTTTCTTCTTTTCATGCATCTGTTTTCTCCTTATTTTATCAGTCATTACCCACCCACAGATGACCTGATTATTTCCAACAAATAGCTTACCTGTCACATTTCCAGCATTCTATCCTCTTTACATCTCTGGATAGGTTGTCAAAGCCTACTGTTTTGCAATCCAACACATTTGTTGATGACTCAAGTTAAGTAGTAACCTTCTTGGCATGAAGTGGACTGTGCAATAGCTATTGACATAAACTACCTGCTCCAGTTTACTTGAACATCTTGTGTATTGCCTGCTGTCTGTTCCACCATAATGTTACACCAGGTTGGCTCATTCACTGCCTTCTTGAATGTTCCATAACTAATGCTGTTGCCCTTCCAGTGTTTACAGTCTGCATATTCCACTCTCTAAAGGCTATTTTAAGATTCCCTAAACAATAGCCATTAATGTTTCCTACGTTTACCCCATCATCTTCCACATCATATATGGCCCTAGTGGCTTGTGGCTTTAGAAAGCCCTCAAATCACCCCTCGCAAGCTTGGGAATAGTCTGCCTGCCTTTACTTTCTTGGAATCTGCCTCCTACTCCTCTTTCACTATGCATTCATTTCCTATTTTAATATCCAATGCCACTCTTCACTCTTTCCTTCTGTTTTGTCTTTCCTTCTGTTTTGTCTCTCCTTGAACTCCTTTTAGCTTGCAATCATTTGAGAGTATTCCATTTCCTTAGTTTTTCTAGTTTTCATGATTCAAGTACAGTCATCCTCCCTTTCTGTAAAATGCTTTACAGTTGCTTATTTTTCTCATCAATGCTAATATAAGTTAGGATACATGTTTCTTCTTCTCATGAATCCCACTTCTCAAATGAAAGTTCCTATTACAGTCGTCTATATTGCTTCACCATGCTAAGGAAAAAGAGAAGATCCTGCAAACATTCAGTGGTATCTTTCTTCCTCTTATTTGTTATATGCCTAGTACTTTTGTGTGATAATATGGCATTGTGTAATTAAAAAGTAACTAACCTTTGCTGTTCATGGACTCTTGGTGAGGAGTGCATCTTCACCCCAAGTACTCCTGTCATTCCACATTCAAAACCACATTCGTCAGCCGCCATGCATTTACCATTTTGCCAATCACTTCAGATATTTACCAGTCTTTTGCGCTGTGGCTGGCACAAGAAACTCATACAGCTATGGCAATGGCTGCTGGGTTTCCACACAATTTATGAAGCTGCACAGATTCCTCCTTTGCCACAGTCCCTACTGCCGTGTCATTGGCCCCAGCAAGCACTGCTAAGAAATGTCATGCTCTGTTGTCCTTCTTAAGCACATTGTGAAAGACTTATCTTGTGCAGTTTGGGTTAATGCCAGCACATTCCTAACCCATATCCACCTGTTTATTTTTCCATCCACCCATACTATATCAACTTGGAAACTGATTTCTGTCTCTCTTTCTCTCCCATTGTCCCCATATTCCCTCATGCACTTACTCCATCCCACACCTCCCCATCCAGTGTTGCCCCCCCACACACACATTCTGAATATTTTCAACTTCAGTACCATGCCTTCTAGGGTACTTCTACCCCTATCAGACCTTCTTCACTTACCTGAATTTCCTACAACATACCCAGGTTTTTACACTTGTTCTGTCTAACAAATGGATCTAGTTGTGAACTATACTTCATACTCTACACTAGCTAAACTATTTCCCCAAAATGACCACCTACTATGTTCCTCTCTGTTCTATATTTAACTCATGTGGTTTCAATCATAGTTTGCTCTTGTTTGTCCACTCACCCTTCAACAATGGTAGCATTGGCTTTGCTTGAGACAGTTTCCCAATCCCTTTTGAGATGAAACACCATCTCCTATCTTTCTAATATTCCACCCCTTTCTGCAGCACCATTCTATACTGTAATGTTTTCATGTCTTCCCACAGCCATACTGCTTCTTGCCCTCAGTCAAACCTATGACCACCCACTCTGCCCCTTCTTTCCATATTGGCTAGCCATTTAAAAAACAAGTTTATTCCTTTAAAGTGTCCAGCATCTTGTAGGCTCTCTGTCCTATATATGGCTGTACTGTACTTCAGATCTGCTACATCCTTCCTAGCTCTATTCCTTTCCAGCCCAATAAGCCCTACTCCATATTTCGAATCCAACCTGGCACGCACCTCCTTTATTTCATCACATGACTCATCAATGTCAGATCGGTAACCATATATGTGCAGAGCATGTAGCTCTTTACTTTCAGTAGTTACATAACTCACATTATACTGTAACTCAGCAGAATTCCTTAATTTTCACTCCATGAGACCAGTCTATGAATTAATGACTCTGGAATGGCTGATAACCTCTCTAGTCCTTTTTGGATTATACTTGCGAAGACGATATGTAAATGAATATGCAGATGTGGGACATGGGAAGATGGATACATCACCTCAACAATATAGGTCCTGTAACACTGCATTTAAGGTACAGACAACAGTACCAATTCTCTGTAGAAGAAAACAATATGAAGACAAATAGTATCTCCGCTGCCTTACCGTCATAGCTAATTACACCCTAGTAGTACTGACTCTTACAACATCCTACCCCAATATCAGCCAGCCCACCTCAAACCATGAATTGATATAAAAATGATAAATTAAAACGGGGCAGTATCCACCATCTTTGGTGGTGCCACCCATAATTAATATCATCCATGATACTGCCGAATTGTTGGCATTCCTTACTGATTCCTGGTCAGCAGCTCCTTTAGAGAAGGGAAGGGGGAAGGGAAAGGAATTATTCTCCCACTATGTGCTTCCCTCCCATAATCCAAAAGGAAAAGTTCTTGAACTGAATAGGTGGGTTGGGAGGGTGGCCTAATGGTTAAGGTGTTTGCCTTACAAACACAAGGTGCAGGGTTTGAGTCTCACAAATGATAATTGGCTAGGCTTAAAATGGCTCTCAAGGGTAGTTAGCTTAGTACTAATCTATGAACATATGATATTACACAAATTTGATAGTCACTGTCCTATTTACACATATTGGCAGATACCCACTTTCTAAAAAACCATTAAGTAAAAGAAAGTGCTCTTTTTAAGAGCAGTCTACAAACTTATGTAACTGCTATAGTTTATCAAAATTCACAGCTCCAGACCTTTATTTGATTGTTTTAATAAATTCAGCCATTTCTTTGACATTTCTCTATGTCTGCCCAGGTTTTTTAAATGCTATTTAAGAGTCCTATTTCACTATATACTGCACAGTATCTCAAAAGACAGTGAATTGCCTTTCGTAAAGGATTAAAATTGTTAAAATCCAACAAAATAAAATACTAGATTTTAAAAAGAGCATTCTGAAAATTTACCCCCTGATCTTGGCATCTGACAAAGTTGAGCACGTGCATTTAAAATGATGCATGACTGCTCATGTATTGGCTAATCAGTAATATTTGTGGTCTATTTTGATTTTAAAGTGATGTCCTTGAGAGTCCTACTTCATGAACTTTGCCACTTTCTCTACTTCCTCTACATAATTCCATAGTTAAAGATGATTTCACATTTACTTCACCATACAGTCCTCCTCCTTCAGGACAAAACTGTGCATGAATATATCACAGATGATTATGAAAATTTGACTCTGAACATTACATTAGTTACTATACTTGCAGCTCGAACCATAATTCATCTAGTGAGTCTTCATTCCTAATATTCCCAATTTTCAGATTTTTTTTTCTGTTGTTGTTGTGTCTTTCAGCTTTTCCCGGTTAGGGGTCGCCACAGTGGAACTCCGGTCCGCTAATGATTGGTAGTTGATTTTTACATGCAGAGTTACCAGCCCTGATGCACAGCCTTCAACAAAGGTACGCCCATTCACGCATGTCTCCACGCAGAAGATGCTCTAACTGAGAATCGAACCGGACAGCGTCTTACTGTGAGGTGACAACACTACCGCAGCACCACCACCGCGGATTCCCTCAGATTTTTTTTCTCTGTAATTTATATAATTTCTTAATAAATGTGACATCTTATCACTTTAAAGGATACTTGCAATAGTGAATTTTAACAGATTATTTTTCTTATACATTTGTTAACTGAAACATGCAAACTAGCAAATGTAAAGTTATAGGTTCCTTTAAGAACTTTACCTTCATGCCTTGGACAATTATTTATTTTATCTCTCTATCTATCTATCTATCTATCTATCTATCTATTTATTTATTTTTATTTAGTTTTCAGGTACATTATAGGTATATCTTCAGACAAGCTAAAAAAAAACTTTTATTTCTTATATGCAAGTGCCAGCTATGTTTGTTTCACAAAAAAAATTATGATTTATTGTGTGGAATCATATTTCTAGTCATGCATGGACAGTTGTTTTACTGCTTATTATTATGACACTTCACAAGAAAACATTTACTTTGGTAGCTGTAGCTTGCTGACTTTGACAAGTCTTATGTTACCATTACATGTACACTTCCGTCATTCCCTGTCACAGCATCATCTGGAACTCTGCAGTCATGCTGGCAAATGAATGTTTCCATTTTTTTTGTTGTTGTTTGGATTTATGTATTTTCTGCACAAGTAATTAGCCATCTCCTACCAGAATATTATAAATTAATAAAAGTGAGAATGACAGAGTGCATTTATGATATTTCCAAAGTTTAAATCACTTACAGTGCTACAATTTTTTGCTATCTTATTTTGTTTTTTTGTTTTTTTACCATATATCTTTCTTCCTCACTGCTACACACTATGCTTCTGTGACGGCATTAAGATATGGTCCCAACATTAGAAATAAATCAGGTTTTCTGGTATTTGTAAAGTCTGCCTTGGACCTAGTTCTGTTGATGCTTCAAATGAAATCTAAATCAGAGTAGTTTTCTGCACAAAAGCTCAAAATATTTTATTTTTTAATGAAAAAATACAACTTTTGAGAAGGTTGAAAAATACTATTACAGAATAGATTTTCTTTTACACTGAACACTCTTTTACTAAGTGCTATTTGGTTTGATGTGACGAGGGCTGTGTACAGTGTTATTGCTGTAGGGCCATATGTGACATTCTGGTAAGGAAGGCTATGGAAACTTGATTTAGCCAATCAGATATGAGGAAATACTATTTCCATTTTGTATTATAAAATGTCAGTGTAAAATTATAATAATTTTTTCTCCCTTTGTAGGCAAATAGATAAGTAGTAGGCAAGTTGTGTTTGTGGGCTGTTTTAAGCCTAGCCAATTTCTCTGTTTATGTTCAAATTAAAGTATCCCATTTGGTTAGAGATTAGATTTACCCAACTCAAGGTTGAATATTTTATATTAACTGCATCATACTACAGATATTTTGAGGGGATCCATGCATGGGATAAAGCATTTAGGAACTGCTTCTGTCCATTAATAGTACAGGTGACAGTTTTGGGGTACATTTTCTGTTTTCCATCCATAGATCCACGTTGTGATTGAATATGGACAGGGGTGAACTTTGTTTTATGTTGATGGGGTATCTGTTCCAGAGCAGGGGTAAGCCATTTAAGCCATTGACAGATCTTTTTCCAAACATGGGACCATACTCCTTGAAGACACTTCCTCCTCTTAATTGTATTAGGAAACATGTTTAAGAGATTGATGGAGTTTTAGCTTTACGTGTGAGTTTACATGCTTTATGGACATGGTTATAAATGTATAAAAATTAATGTAATTTCTTGTACTTTCTTCATTAATTATAACATGAGTACTTGCTAATTTATTTTGCTCCAATGGAGATATTGTAAAATGCTTCATACTCTAACAAAACTCTTATTGAATTTCATATGCTACACTAAATATAAACAGCTTATATAGTTGACATGTTTATGGCCAAAAAGAAAGCGTCCTTCTACAAGTCAATTGCCTGACTAACAAATTAATAAACAATAAATGATTAACACTACAGTTCTCTTAATAAGGAGCACTTTAGAATTATGTTTTATTATGTCAGCACTTGACAAGCTGAGAACTCTGAAGTTAAGCTTTACAGAGCAAATGGGTAACCAATCAAAGATGTTGTTATATCAGTGGATAAAGCTATTCACATCACTAAATAATATAACTAACTCCATGCTGTCCACATCCCTAATTAATATAACTAACTCCATGTTGGCCACATCACTAAGTAATATAACTAACTCCATGCTGTCCACATCCCTAATTAATATAACTAACTCCATGCTGTCAACATCACTAAGTAATATAACTAACTCCATGCTGTCCACATCCCTAATTAATATAACTAACTCCATGCTGTCAACATCACTAAGTAATATAAGTAACTCCATGCTGTCCACATCCCTAATTAATATAACTAACTCCATGCTGTCAACATCACTAAGTAATATAACTAACTCCATGCTGTCAACATCACTAATTAATATAACTAACTCCATGCTGTCAACATCACTAAGTAATATAAGTAACTCCATGCTGTCCACATCCCTAATTAATATAACTAACTCCATGCTGTCAACATCACTAAGTAATATAAGTAACTCCATGCTGTTAACATCCCTAATTAATATAACTAACTCCATGTTGGCCACATCACTAAGTAATATAACTAACTCCATGCTGTCCACATCACTAATTAATATAACTAACTCCATGCTGTCAACATCACTAAGTAATATAAGTAACTCCATGCTGTCCACATCCCTAATTAATATAACTAACTCCATGCTGTCAACATCACTAAGTAATATAAGTAACTCCATGCTGTCCACATCCCTAATTAATATAACTAACTCCATGCTGTCAACATCCCTAATTAATATAACTAACTCCATGCTGTCAACATCACTAAGTAATATAAGTAACTCCATGCTGTCCACATCCCTAATTAATATAACTAACTCCATGCTGTCAACATCACTAATTAATATAACTAACTCCATGCTGTCAACATCACTAAGTAATATAAGTAACTCCATGCTGTCCACATCCCTAATTAATATAACTAACTCCATGCTGTCAACATCACTAAGTAATATAAGTAACTCCATGCTGTTAACATCCCTAATTAATATAACTAACTCCATGTTGGCCACATCACTAAGTAATATAACTAACTCCATGCTGTCCACATCCCTAATTAATATAACTAACTCCATGCTGTCAACATCCCTAATTAATATAACTAACTCCATGTTGGCCACATCACTAAGTAATATAACTAACTCCATGCTGTCAACATCCCTAATTAATATAACTAACTCCATGCTGTCAACATCACTAATTAATATAACTAACTCCATGCTGTCAACATCACTAAGTAATATAAGTAACTCCATGCTGTCCACATCCCTAATTAATATAACTAACTCCATGCTGTCAACATCACTAAGTAATATAAGTAACTCCATGCTGTTAACATCCCTAATTAATATAACTAACTCCATGTTGGCCACATCACTAAGTAATATAACTAACTCCATGCTGTCCACATCACTAATTAATATAACTAACTCCATGCTGTCAACATCACTAAGTAATATAAGTAACTCCATGCTGTCCACATCCCTAATTAATATAACTAACTCCATGCTGTCAACATCACTAAGTAATATAAGTAACTCCATGCTGTCCACATCCCTAATTAATATAACTAACTCCATGCTGTCAACATCACTAATTAATATAACTAACTCCATGCTGTCAACATCACTAAGTAATATAAGTAACTCCATGCTGTCCACATCCCTAATTAATATAACTAACTCCATGCTGTCAACATCACTAATTAATATAACTAACTCCATGCTGTCAACATCACTAAGTAATATAAGTAACTCCATGCTGTCCACATCCCTAATTAATATAACTAACTCCATGCTGTCAACATCA
This sequence comes from Protopterus annectens, assembly GCF_019279795.1. NCBI lineage: Eukaryota > Metazoa > Chordata > Ceratodontiformes > Protopteridae > Protopterus > Protopterus annectens. The sequence goes on along the minus strand of NC_056741.1, from coordinate 1,270,435,546 downwards.
CTAAGTAATATAAGTAACTCCATGCTGTCCACATCCCTAATTAATATAACTAACTCCATGCTGTCAACATCACTAAGTAATATAAGTAACTCCATGCTGTTAACATCCCTAATTAATATAACTAACTCCATGTTGGCCACATCACTAAGTAATATAACTAACTCCATGCTGTCCACATCCCTAATTAATATAACTAACTCCATGCTGTCAACATCCCTAATTAATATAACTAACTCCATGTTGGCCACATCACTAAGTAATATAACTAACTCCATGCTGTCCACATCCCTAATTAATATAACTAACTCCATGCTGTCAACATCCCTAATTAATATAACTAACTCCATGTTGGCCACATCACTAAGTAATATAACTAACTCCATGCTGTCAACATCCCTAATTAATATAACTAACTCCATGCTGTCAACATCACTAAGTAATATAAGTAACTCCATGCTATCCACATCCCTAATTAATATAACTAACTCCATGCTGTCAACATCACTAAATAATATAACTAACTCCATGCTGTCCACATCCCTAATTAATATAACTAACTCCATGTTGGCCACATCACTAAGTAATATAACTAACTCCATGCTGTCAACATCACTAAGTAATATAACTAACTCCATGCTGTCTACATCCCTAATTAATATAACTAACTCCATGCTGTCAACATCACTAATTAATATTACTAACTCCATGCTG
>NC_056741.1:1270417335-1270429835 GCF_019279795.1 Protopterus annectens | reverse complement strand
AAGCAACAAATTAATATCTACCACCTCTATTTATGTCTAATAGTGTTATGTAAATTGCTAGCATCTGTTTGTGACTACAATTACTAGGAGTATCTACAATTAGCAGGAGTTCCGTAAACATGCCCAATGTCCTTCAAGAAGAACACCACTGCCATTACACTAGGTTAAACAAAGACATTTCACAGAATTCTGTCATCAGTACCATACTGGTAGTAACAATTTCACTAGCTTGGAATTTAAGGAAAGCAAAGGCCACATACAATAATAATTCACATCTGACCAAGGGGCGAGTCCATTGCATCTTTTCTGAAAAGAGGTCACTAGCCCAGTGACTAACATGGACAACAAAGGGTAAATAAAATAAATAAATCAAACTGGTTTGCTGCTGTGTGAATGAAAAACTCCACATTTTTAAGCTTCAGTGACATCAGAGTTGGTAGTATAAAGAAGAGGGATGGGGGGATTTGTGATGAGTTTGTAACAGGGGTGTGTATGTGTTTTCCCCCAAACAATGCCTTTTCAGTTTTTAACACCAATCACTAGTTTTGATGCATTATGCTTTCAAACAAATGGTAATCATGAAACTGTCCAAGATCCATTTTGCTACTTACATTATCTTTACCTCTTGCAAGGTGCACCAGTTCAACAAAATAAATTAGCTTTTCAAATTTGTTTGTTAAAATCAACAGTCCAAAATACAGAATCTCACTGATTTAGGAGAAATAATTGGTTTTGCTAAATGTAGCCTACTCCAAAATATAGTGATATCAGAGCTAGTATAATTAGTTAGAGAGTGTGGTGACACTGCTTTCCTTTAATGCCGCTAGATCCCCCCATAAAAACATGTTATACTTTTAAGTTTGTACATTTTCATTGAAATGATGCAGAGTTTCATATGTTTTAACAATCAGATATGTTATGAATTGTATATCTATCTGAATCCATGTAAAACTGAGCTGAATATGCTGCTGAAATACATTAATGCAACCTAATCATTTAGAGATGTTTCACTATGGAATTATGGTTGAACGGTATGGTATAAAATGTGCATTAATAATAGCATTATTCAAACAACATATGACCACTTAGGTCATAGGAAGTTAACAGTCTATTGGCCCTGAGGCCCTTAAAGCCTAGCCAAGAGTTTAGCCCATGTTAAGACAAATCAGCAGCTGATGCCCCTGTCCAGCAGGGACATAGGTGGAATCCCAGGGATGTATTTTCTATTTCCCATCCAGTTATCCAGGTTGCGCTTAAAAAGGAGTAAAGAGGTACTCTGCTTGACGTGGAGAGGGAGTCTATTCCACAGATGGGGGAGTCTTTGGGACACAAATCTGTCCTGCCAACAAGTCCTATTGATGTCACAGACCAGGTTAAGGCTGCAAGTGTGGGTTACTCTTGTGGAGCTTGACTTATGGATATGCAGCAGTCGCATCAAGGCAGGGTCCGAGATCGCCTTGTATGTCAGACAGAGGTTATCTCTGAGGAGTCCGTATGAAACTGAGTAGAGGGATAGGGCTTTTAGCCCACCTGTGTATGGTAGATTTTTGAGGCCCTGGATTCTCCTGGTGAGGAACCTCTGTAGTCTCTCCAGCTGCTGCATGTGCTTTGCAAGGTACATGCCAAATGGGGCATTGTACTCAACAATGGGCCTTATAAGAGAAGAATACAGGGATGTTATGATGTCCTTGTCCCTGGATGAGATACCCGTACTTATAAGGTGGCCTATGTAGAAAATTTTCTGTACAATGGAAGCAACATGGTGGTCAAAAGTCAGATTGCTATCAATCTGGGTGCCCAACTCCCTCATGACTGATTGCATGCTTAGGACATTGTTATTAATGTGATAATTTGTGGGGACATCACTCTCCCCAAAGGGGATGATGATGCATTCAGCTTGAGGCCATGTTTCTGGCACTAGTCATTTGTTTGGGTGAGAGCCTCTTGGATGATGTCCACTTCACTAGGGCAATTGATGACAGCACCCAGCTTGTAGTCATCTGCAAACTTGGTCAGCCATCGCCCTCTGGTTTTGGCCTGCACTTCAAAAAACTATATCCCAAATAACAGAGTCCCCAAGACCAAACCTTGGGGTACGCCACTCGATACGGGTCTACTGCCTGAGCTTGCTTCCCCTATTTTGACTAGGTGGGTTCTATCAGTGAGCTAGTTAGCTACTCGTCTGGTAGCATATGGATTGATGCCTAGTTGAGAGAGTTTATCTATTATGCCTGAGTGGGGAATAGTGTCGAAGGCTTTGGCCAGGTCAAGGTAGGCAGTGTGCACTGTCTTCTCCTCATCCATGGCTTTGGTGACTGTCTCAAAAAAAGTCAACCAAATATAACAGACATGACCTCCCCTTGACAAAGCCAAACTTTGTGAGATTAAATGTTTGGAGGTTGCCAATGTCCTCATTAATGAGGTCTATGATAATCGTTCTATGGTCTTGCAGATCAGGCTAGTTAGGCTAATGGGTCTATAATTTCCCAGATCAGTGGATGCTCCACCTTTGTGTAAAGGGATGACAGTAGCTGTCCTCCACTCAGCTGGGACAAAGCCGGTGTTCGGGCTGTAGTTGAATAGGGCACCTAATGGTGCTGCAAGTTCCTGCCTGAGTTCATGTAGGATGCAGCCTGGGATGTTATCAGGTCCCATGGAGGCTGTATTTTTTGCCTTTGAGAGAGCAGAGATGACTTGATCCCTAGACAGAAGGGGAAGGGGGCAGGTACTGGGAATGTCCTGATGTATTGATGGGGGGGGGGGGGCAGAGAGGTGAAATTTTTGCTGAATCTGTCAGCCAGCAAGTTAACCATATCTATGGCATCTGTATATGCATATTTGTAGATAAACCATAAAGTGCATTTTATGAGTGTTGATTTAATTATCACTGGATAAGAATTTAAATAAATATAATTGGATAAATTTCAAAAGCTTTGGTAATCAAGGAACCAGTTTGTGTGTATGTGTAAGCTTTTTGGTGCAATAATTAACAAAGTACAAAGTTGACTATGTAAAAAAATTGTTGAACTAGCCAATATACCACTAGGTTAAGTTAGGTCACTGCTAGGTGAAGTTAAAAGTTACCTTGCCTCAGCTGTTGAAGATTTGATTCATGGATGGCTACTGAAAGACTGAACTGAGGAGGGGCAGGATTAAGTGACACAATTGTCTCACCTGTGCCATTTAGGGAGTGGGTTAACTTAGTTCTGCCACCTCAGCACCCTCTGGGTCATTGTCCAGGACTGAGCTCCATATGCAATGTCCAGCCAAGGAGTGCATATGAGCTCTGCCTGAGCAATCTATTTGTATAGAAGAGTGAACTTGTCTGGGAGCTTGGCAGAGTGAGTATTGCACTACACCTTGTTTGCCAGCCCAACAGATGTAGGCATCACTTATCCCAAAAGGATGACATTCAAGATCATTGGTTCTTGTCTGTCCTTTCCTGGCATTCTACATCAGTGAGGCTCAGAGAGAAATGAATGGGGAAGCAAGGCTAGAAGGTGAACAGGAAGAAATGGAGACAAAAGCAGCAGGCCAAAAAAGGCATTTTCAACACTAAATGAGAGTCATACTTAAAGCAGTACAAAATATTCTTAGAAAAATTAATTTTGCTGACCATTTCATTACAGGAGCAGTTAGAATCTAAGTAACTAAGAGTTTTTTTTGCATAACATGGTATTTTCTCTTACATCTTTTGCCTATGTCTGCCCACACTTGCAGATGAAAACTGTTAAATCTTTTCAGATGAGGAGCGCAGCTGATTGAGTCTGCAATGAATTAATTTATAAAATGGAACTGTTTTCTCTGTGTATGTTTCTATTTTCTTTGGCTCTCAGCTTTCACCCTCTCTTACGTTGCCTTTTCCTTCTTGACCAGGTGGAGTACGATGGTTTGACGGGGAGGGTGGAATTTAACAGCAAAGGGCAGCGAACAAACTATACACTGAAGATACTGGAAAAGGCCAAAGATGGACACAGAGAGGTAACACCAAAAGACCAGAAACTGTTTGTAGTTTATAGTAGCAGGATATGTAAACATGGTGCTGGTGTGTTTCATTCCAAGCTTTGATTTATGTATGAGAATGCTTAACATTAAAGCACAGAAGGATCATCTGGAATTAAAAGCAGTGAGATTGGAAACTGATAATCCACTCATGTCATAAAAAGTTTAGGAACACACAGCACTGACAGGGCTATATTACAGCAGCATTACCTGTTATAGTACTGCAGGTCAGACAGGATCCAGCAGTGTTGAGACAGAAGTGTGCTACCTGTCCTAGTACAGCATGACACATACAGGAACCTACATAGAGACAAGACTGTGTTACCTACTATATTACAGCAGGACATACAGCTACCTACAGCACTGAGATGAAACTGTGCTACCTGTCCTAGTACAGCATGACACACACAGGAACCTACAATGAGACAAGACTGTGTTACCTACTATATTACAGCAGGACATACAGCTACCTACAGCACTGAGATGAAACTGTGCTACCTGTCCTAGTACAGCATGACACACACAGGAACCTACAATGAGACAAGACTGTGTTACCTACTATATTACAGCAGGACATACAGCTACCTACAGCACTGAGATGAAACTGTGCTACCTGTCCTAGTACAGCATGACACACACAGGAACCTACACTGAGACAAGACTGTGTCACCTGTTATATTACAACAGAACACACAGGAATCTACAACACTGTGACAGGACTGTGTTATATTACAGCAGGACATGCAAATACCTACAGCACTGAGACAGGACTGTATTACCTGTTATATTACAACAGAACACACAGGAATCTACAACACTGTGACAGGACTGTGTTATATTACAGCAGGACATGCAGATACCTACAGCACTGAGACAGGACTGTATTACCTGTTATATGACAGCAGGACATACAGATACCTACAGCACAGTGACACAGCTGTGTTAAATGTTATAATAATTGACCGCAACAACTGGCTAAGTTTCTGGTGTCATTCTAAGGGGATCCAGTATCTGTCTGCTTGGGAATGACATGATTGACAGACCTTGATGCTTTGCCAGAGATGGCCTCGCATCTGTCACCCCTGGGTTTCTGGGTACTGGCTAAGGCTCTTGCCAGCCCTATAGTGCCTTTTTTAGGTGGTGTTCCAAAGACCATATCACCACCGTTAACAGCTATAAATAAATGCAATCTGAGGGTCATGCTGCTTAACGCTAGAAGTCTAAATCTTAAGATGCACTCACTCGAAGCACTCCTCAAAATGGAGAACATTGACGTTTGTGTTGTAATGGAGACCTGGTTTAAAGCAGCAGAAAGCACCCCTGTGCTACCAGGCTATAATTTGTTCCACACCTTTCATCCCTAGAACATGGACTGAAGCTCCAAAGGCGGTGGTGTCTCCATATTCATAAAGCATATGCACACCTCCAGACTAGTAGCCCAGTATAACGCATATGAGATACTCCAGGTACAACTAACATTAGGTAAGACGGTGATTCAGGTCATAGCCTGCTATAGGTCTGCAATCATATCCCAAAACTCTCACTCCACATTCCTAAGCACCCTGGAAACTATTAAGATCTAACCAAACACTCTTATACTAGGTGACTTCAACTACCCCTCCATCAACTGGGAAAACTACTCATGCACCAATGCACGGGCCCAATGCTTCTTGGGATTCATCAATTCCAATGCCCTGGACCAGCTCATTTTTACCCACACTAGAGGAAGCAACATCCTTGACCTGGTTATTACTAACATGGGCAACCGTTGCAATACACAAAAAGTTAATTCCTTCCTGGTTAGATCAGACCACAAAATAATCACCATGGATATCTACATCTCACCCACACCCCCTGCTAAAGTATCCACCATGAAAATTTTCTCAAATGCTAACTTTAGACTCCTAAAAACAGAAGTGGCTAACTTCATAGCACCCATGCCAATGGAAAATAGATGTATGACTGCCAAATCATACACCAATGCACTGTACGAACATGTACATAAATGCATGGAGCTAGCCATACCCAACAGAACCAAGATGCTCTCCTCCAAAAAAAGGAAGCCAATCTGGTGGTCCCTTGCCATTAATTAACTCTACAACAGAAGAAGGAAACTGTTGCAGAAAAAAATGAAGTCCCAAGACTGGAAAAATTCCCGTATTATCCTCAACAAAAAGTTGAGATCCCTCATCAAAATCTCCAAAGTCAGCTATGAAGGCAGAATTGTGGCCGACACTAGAAACAACCACAAAGCCTTCTATAGTTATATCAAGAATCTCCACGGCAATACCCAGATTTGCTCTGAGTTACTGCATAATGGTACCTCCTATACTGAGTCAACAGATATTGCCAACATACTGGCCGACAGATTCAGTGACAACTTTACCCCCTCACCCGTCTAAAGGACCAATCTCAATACCGGAAGAATGCCAGGCACCCAGCATTACTGCAGCACAGGTTAAAGCTGCATTGTCCAAGGCCAAGAATAAAGCTTCCATGGGACCTGACAATATCTCTGGATGTGTTCTACATGAACTACAAAGTGAACTGGCACCACATCTTTGTGCCCTGTTCAATCACAGCCTCACCTCAGGCTTTGTCCCTACTGAATGGTGCACTGCTACAGTCATCCCTCTCCATAAAGGGGGAGTGACTACTGACCCTGGGAATTATTGCCCCATTAGCCTGACAAGTCTGATATGTAAGGCTATGGAGCACATCATCATGTACCTAATTAACAAGGATAGAGGGAATCTCCAAACTTTAGATCCCACGCAATATGGTTTTGTGAAAGGTAGATCATGCCTGCTTCAACCTGGTTGACTTCTTTGAGTCAGTCACCACAGCTGTTGATGAAGGTAAGGCAGTTCCTTCAGCCTACCTTGATCTGCCCAAGGCCTTTGATACCATTCCTCACTCAAGAATTATTGATAAACTCACCAAATTAGGCATCTACCCCTATATTGTTAGGTGGGTTGCAAATTGACTCACAGATATAACCCACAGTGTGAAGGTAGCGGACTCCAAGTCATACTGCCGACCTCCTGTTTGGCATCTACTTCTCAGAAGTCCAGGCCAACATGGAGGGACACTGACTGACCAAGTTTGTAGACAACTGTAAGCTGGGAGCCATTAGTAACTCCCCAAGTTATACAGACATCCTACAGAAAGGCCTCACTGAGATCAATGAATGGTGTAAAAACCATGGCCTTAAGCTTAATGCCAAAAAAATGTGCCGTCATCCCCTTTGGAAAAAACCCAGTCCCCACTAATTACCACATCGATGGGAGCCCACTGAACACTGCAGGCATTATAAGAGATCTGGGGACACAGGTTGACAGCAACCTCTCCTTCAACCACCAAATTGCCACTGTGGTCAGAAAGTCTTTCTATGTGGCACATCTCATTACCAAGGGTTTTGCATCCAGGAATAAAGAAGTCATCATTTCTCTCTACTCTTCCCTCATTAGACCAATCATAGGGCATAATTCCCCATTTGGCATGTACCTCACTAGACACCTGCAACAGCTGGAAAGGCCACAAAAGTACCTCACAAAGAGGATCCTAGGCCTTAAACACATGTCCTACATGGACAAACTAAAAAAACTCCAGCTATTGTCTGTCTCATATCATCTACTAAGAGGAGATTTCTGCTTGACTTACAAAGCCATGTCTGACCCAACTCTGTTAGAAATGCTACATCTAAAGAAATCCCAATTCCACCACACCACACACTCCAGAGACCTCAACCTCATTACCACAATCAAGAAAACATGCTGGAGGTACAGGTTCATAACCCAGAGACTGCCCATGCTCTGAAATACACTTCCCATACATGTCAAGCAGAGCACCTCACTGGCCCTCTTCAAGAGAAATCTTGATAAGTGGATGGGAAATAGAAAGTTCACCCCAGGGATCACTCCAGTGGCTCTTAGAGGCACTGGGAACTAACATCGGATGGCATAATTGCAGGGCACTTCTATGGGCTAGGTTTGTAAAGGCTCCAGGGCCATTAGCCCAGTACACACCTATGAACCTTTGAAGCTATGATAGCAGGCCATACAGGTATCTGCAGTACTGAGACAGGACTGTGTTACCTGTTATATGACAGCAGGACATAAGTACCTACAGCACGGAGACAGGAGTGTGTTGCCTGTTATATGACAGCAAGACATGCAAATACCTACAGCACAGAGACAGGGTTTTGTTAAATGTTATACGATAGCAGGCCATACAGGTACCTACAGCACTGAGACAGGACTGTCTTACCTGTTATATCATAGCAGGACATGCAGGTACTTAAAGCATGGAGACAGGACTGTGTTACCTGTTATATCATACCAGGACATACGGGTACTTAAAGTATGGAGACAGGACAGTGATACCTGCTATATGACAGCAAGACATACAGGTACCTACAGCCCTGTGACAGGACTGTATTACCTGTTATTTGACAGCAGGACATAAGTACCTGCAGCATGGATACAGGAGTGTGTTGCCTGTTATATGACAGCAAGACATGCAGATACCTACAGCACTGGGACAGGACTGTGTTAAATGTTTTATGACTGCAGGGCACTTAAGTATCTACAGCAGAGAGACAGGACTGTGTTATCTATTGTATCACAGCAGGACATAAAGGTACTCACAGCACTAAGACAGACCTGTGTTACCTGCTGTGTGACAGGAGGAAATACTGGTACCTACAGCACTGAGACAGGACTGTGTTACCTGTCATATTATTGCAGGACATACAGATATCTAAAACAGTGTGAGAGGACTGTGTTACCTGTCAAATGTACCTACAGCACTGAGACAGGACTGCATTACCTGTCATATTACAGCAGGACTTACAGGTATCTACAGCACTGAGGCAGGACTATGTTACCTGTCAAATAAACCTACAGCACTAACACAGGACTGTGTTACTTGCCATATTACAGCAGGACATAAATGTACCTACAGCACTGAGACAGGGCTGTGTTACCTGTCATATTACAGCAGGACATACAGGTAACTACAGCACTGAGGCAGGAGTGTGTTACCTGTCAAATATACCTACAACACTGAGACAGGACTGTGTTACCTGTCATATTACAGCAGGACATACAGGTAACTACAGCACTGAGGCAGGACTATGTTACCTGTCAAATAAACCTACAGCACTAACACAGGACTGTGTTACTTGCCATATTACAGCAGGACATAAATGTACCTACAGCACTGAGACAGGGCTGTGTTACCTGTCATATTACAGCAGGACATACAGGTATCTACAGCACTGAGGCAGGACTATGTTACCTGTCAAATAAACCTACAGCACTAACACAGGACTGTGTTACTTGCCATATTACAGCAGGACATAAATGTACCTACAGCACTGAGACAGGGCTGTGTTACCTGTCATATTACAGCAGGACATACAGGTATCTACAGCACTGAGGCAGGAGTGTGTTACCTGTCAAATATACCTACAGCACTGAGACAGGACTGTGTTACCTGTCATATTACAGCAGGACATGCAGGTATCTACAGTACTGAGGCAGGACTGTGTTACCTGTCAAATATACCTACATCACTGAGACAGGACTGTGTTACCTGTCATATTACAGCAGGGCATACAGGTATCTACAGCACTGAGACAGGACTGTGTTACCTGCCATATTACAGCAGGACATAACTGTACCTACAGCACTGATACAGGACTGTGCTACACCAGATCTATGCATGACAAGTGTCACCTAACAAAGATCCTTCTCTCTCTATGCCTTTTACCACTTCTTGCTCCATGCATGGACTACTCAATATTCTACATTTTGAGGTGGCTCTGAACATTTTTTTTTTTCTATTTTAAGTTTTTTTTTGCGAGGATATTCATGACTACTTTGTCAACAAGACGTCGTGTTTTATAATGCTGAGGCGATTTTTTTGAACATTAGTGGCTATGAAACATCACCAAGTAAAAACATTTGTTTCCAGAATGACTTCCGCAGGTAATCATTGCTTTTTATTTGCTAATTTAGAGCCTCCCAATCTAGGTTTCATAAAGTGAATGCTTATTTAGCTGATGGTCTTCCCAATAGTCTGTTTAGTAACTGTTGAAGCCAAAGCCTTATCATTCTTCTCTTTCACATCTGGTACAGCGTAAACTGGTATGAATTAGCATCTCCTCTGTTCCTTTCACCAACTCACATTCTACACCACTGACCGTTATATTTTCTCCATTATAGAAGATGCACTGTCTTCTTTATTTATTTATATTTTTATTTATTGACATTTGCTTACTGGGAAAGTCCACTGGGCCAGTGAAAGCCCATTTTTGGTGGAGGCCAGGGGTAAAAGCTTCAGGTTGTACATATAACAACGATAAACAATTTTCAAAATAACAGTTTTCAAGATTTACAGAAATAACAGTTTTCAAGAAATACAAAAATAAAATGCATGCTAATTATACAATAAAATAATCATATAATTGTATAAAAATTATAGAAAATCAGTACAGCTGATGCCTAATGCAAAGAGAAGGGGAAAAGTGCTTAGAAGATTATGATGGGGCGAGAGGTGATAACAGTAGTAAGTTTTCAATAGATTTAGATAAGCGAATGAAGTACATTAGGAGGGGCTGGAGTTGGACAGATTAGGTTCAGTAGGCATATTAAATAATAGCAGAGGAGGGAACTGAGCAGTTATATATCCATTTGGAGAGAAGATGGTTTTGAAGAGCAGTTTTAAAATTGCAGGGGTTATGTTGTAAGCGGATGGATGTAGGTGGAATATTCCATTTTTTGACCATGATCTATGAGCATAATAACTGTCCTGCAGGAATTTTAGGTTTATGGGTGGTGGTGCTGCGGTAGCGTTGTCGCCTCACAGTAAGACGCTGTCCGGTTCGATTCTCAGCTAGAGCGTCTTCTGCGTGGAGGCATGCGTGAATGGGCATACCTTCATTGAAGGTTGTGTTTCAGGGCTGGCAACTTGGCACATAAAAATCTTCTGCCAATCATTAGCGGACCGGAGTTCCGCTGTGGCGACCCCTAACCGGAAAAAGCCGAAAGATGTAACAACAACAACAACATGGACTTGAAGAAGCTGTTGTTGTTCAGAATGCAGAGGCCTAGTGGAGTTATATAGGGTGAGTAGTAAGCTAAGTGCAGGGCAGTGCTGTGGTTTATAAATAGGTTTATGAGTAAATGTGAGTTGGAGGAGTAACAGGTAGTGGGGGAGTTCAAGCCATTATAACATTTTAGGGCAATACAGTGCTGAGTTGAATGGTGGGTGTTTCTAGCAACTTTAGTAATCTTATTATAGCATCTTTCTAATTTTGATTGCAAGAAAGACTACAGGTTAGTTAACAAACGTGTGCCGTAGGTTAGAGATGGTAAAAGGTATGATTGTGCTAGAGTTTGTTTAGATGGTAGGGAAAGAAACTTACTGTGTCTGTACAACAGCCCTAGCTTCTTATGGGTCTTACTTATATTGTTTTGAATAAGCAAATCAAATTTGAGGTTTTCATCAATTATTATTCCTAACAGTCTGGTGTGGGCTACTAGCTCAATTTTTGTCGAGTTGAGAGAGTATATGTCGAGGTCAACTTTGTTTATATGGGATTGTCTCTTGGGTGTGAAAACCATAAGTTTAGCTTTTTTGGATTAAGAGAAAGGTGATTGCCATGTTTGCAAAGAGGAAAAAGTTGCTTGGGTATTTTGTTGTATTGTTTTTGTACTGGGTGCCGAGCAAACTATTGTGGAGTTGTCTGCATATTGGACTGGGGAGCCCTGCGGGATAGACAGATGGAGATTATTAACAAAATTATTAAATAAAAGAAGGCCTAAGATTGAACCTTGGGGGGGGCGTCTATGGGGTTATGAAGGTAGGGGAAATGGAATTGTGCCATTTAACAGCATGGTCTCTGTTGGAGAGATAGGTTTTGACCCAATTAAGTGACTGGGGAGATAGGCCTATATTTGAGAGCTGTGATAGGAGTATAGAGTGAGAGATGGTGTCAAATGCTTTTGACAGATCTAAGTAAAGGGCAGACACAATGTGTCCTGAATCCCTAGCTTTGTTAACTGCGTCTAGGAAGAAAGTTAGTGCAGTGGATGTGCTGTGACCTGGCAGGAAACCATACAGAGTTGAGGAGAGGAATTTGTTTTTTAGGAGATAGCCTAAAAGTTGTTTTTGCACACATTTTTCAAGGATTTCTGTTGTATATAACGATTGTCCTCCCCTATCTTTTCCTTTTCTTTTTAAACACATTGTAGCTGTTCAACATTGTGCCCTTGTTCTAATATAGTCAGCCCAAGTTTCTGTAACTCTGCTATACCATCATGACCACTTCTCCCCCTACTGGTACATTCAGGAACCTACAACACCGACTGTTAATGGTATAATGTCTGTAAGTGAATATACAGGAAACTGTAGCACTGATTCAAAAACTTCTTCTTGTTAATAATTATTCTAAGGTAACATTCGCTGTACCACTCCTTTCCTTTATAATG
>NC_056741.1:1269969835-1270057335 GCF_019279795.1 Protopterus annectens | reverse complement strand
TAAAGCATTTATTATTATTTTTTTAAACTAAAACCTTAGCTCCTTAGAGCTTCATGCAGGCAGGGCATAAACTGCATTTTTAGCAAACAGTTTTCTACAGCTTAAAAGAAGAAAACATTTTTTTTCATAAAAAAATGTGGAAGGAAGGCCGGGATGAGCACAGAAATGGGACCTAAATGACAGGGACAGGAGGGAGGCATGCCAGTAGAATGAAAGGACTTTTTTATCTAACTGTAATAAGCCAATCACTATTTGCAGTGAAGTGCTGAAGAGCTGAGGTGGTATGGCATTGGTTCGTAATACCAACACAGGGCACTGAGTGAGCCAGCTACCCTTCTGGTTAGCATCACTGATGAAGGCTATTATGCCAAAACCTATTGTATGTATCTCATCTCATGATGAGATTTATTTTTCTGCTTCAATAAAATTTTAAACCTCAGTTGGATGAGTGCTGGCCATTTTTCCCTTTTTTTGTTAGCATCATATTGTTCCACCAGATCTGTAGATGTCTTTGTTTGCTTTTGTGTACTGATTCACTGTGTGTTATTTTTTTCCCTATGGGGTTGTGCGATTATGGAGTTAATATATATATGTAAGGGGGTTCAAGGGGGTTTGTCCCCCCTGCATAAACATATTTGTAAGATATATTTCTTGTGGAAAAGATTATCTATGAAATGCGTTTTCGGTGAAATGAGTTTTCAATTAAATGGTCCGATCATTTGAGTTTCAGTGAAATGAAGATTCAGTATTACGGCACAAACCTCTGTGACTCTGCATGTTTTTGTGTGTGCATGTGTGCTTTGTGCACATCCAAGTCTCTCTCTCTCTCTCTCTCTCTTTCCCTCAGCATCTGTTTGTGTGCATATTTCTGCATGTATGTACATGATTGTGTTTGCATATGTGCCTGTGTGTAGACATTATTAAATACTTACATAACATATTTTGAATGTAAAGTATTTCTTCCAGCAACTGTTTCATTCTCTATACCAGCTTTGAAACATTAGGTGGGAGGATTTTACATCAAACAGAAAAAATTGTGTAAAGAAATAATAAAATAAATATAAAACAATTTAATGGATAACCCATTATCTTAAGAACAATAATGCCCTCTATAGTGGGTGATACATGAAAATAACAGACCTCCCAGTAGTAGGAAGGCACTCTGTCTTTGGTATTATGCCTCACAACACCCCAGGTAGTCTGTTATTTCCCTATAACCCCTACCCTGTCAGGGATTATTGTCTGTGTAAAAGTATCCATTAACATCAATAAATGTTAGAGTAAACATGAAAATGGTAGTTCTAAAAAATCAGTGAAAAAAAACAAGCAATAATCAGCTTGTAGCAAAGTGAATGTTGAACTGAAACTGCATTAATCAATAAAATGTTGCACTTAGAACAAAAAGAACTAATATCACATTAAAGTAACTCCTCCTCAAAACTGTAACCATAAAACAATATACTATTTATTAAACATCAGCATCATGTTACAGTACATCAAAGCATGGCCTGAAACCCATCCCTAATTTCATCCTCCATACAAATTAAACCTGAGAAATAACACTGGCAGTAGTCCATAACAGACCCCCCCCCCCCTTCCCTTTCCTTCTAAAGAAACTGATGGAGCAAATGCAACACTCAAACTACAAGAAGAAAAAAATCTTACTCTCCTGGCTGGCATTCACCTATAAAACAATAGCTCAATGACTGCACTGCTGACACTGTCTATTGTTTGGGCAGTCCCCCATTGATCTCTGACCTTCCCATGACTAGTATTTTTGGAGTACAGCCATGGTGCATCTTATTATAGGGATCCACTTATGTTTTTTCAACAAACTTTACTGAGCAAGCCAAAAAAAGGAGCCTGGCTGGTATTTGAAACACTAGTGATTCACATCCATTTTTGTGATCACTTGTGTGTGACCAGCAGGCTTTTCCCCAAAATGTCAAATTGCCATGTACCGGAGATTTTTCCTTTTCCCTGTGTTAGTGCAACCTTGGGGTTAATAATGTATTTACATTTGAATGGTTTCGCTCACTTAAGATTGCACTTGTGTGAGGCAATCACAAATAAGTCACTTACTTATCAGTTAGCCATATCAAATATATACATCCATTTCAACAAAACTGTAAATAAAAGAACTGTAAAAGGTTCAACCACCCACCCCTCCTTGTGGCATCTAGGCAAGTAATCAATTGTAGTTTGTCTGGTGGACAGCACCAAAAAGGTATGTTGTCAAAAGCCACTCCCAGCAAACGTTAGCATTGCACTTTTCCCCACTGTTGCGTCACTGTTGAGTTGGTATATATGACAGTGATCTGTGAATCCAGAGGGGTAGGCTTGCCCCCTACAAAATACGCTTGTTTTGCTGATCATTGAAAGTGACTTTCCACAGAAGTATTCTACAATATTTGCCATAATAAGTATTTCCTTCAGTGGATCTCCATGACCCTTCAGGCACAGTGATGTAAATTAAAATATGAAATACGTATGGCAAATACCTTCATAAGGAAAGAATAATAAGCATTAGAAAAATAATGAGCTATTACTAAAGATTGCCCAAACTAAAAATGCATTGGAAAAGGAGATAATCATATCATCTTCTGCTACATGTGTCTTGCATGGGTCTGTCAAAGGGAAAATATGCTGTCAGTGCCGCAGAAGCACCAGAGTTTCTGACCTGGTTTCCGAAGATAGAAGAGTGTTTATCATTCAGTACTTGGCCGTCTATCACTTACAGATGTGCTTCCATTCTGGAGTCATGATAGGAAAATCAGATAAGAAGTGCTCTGCCCTCTTAGCATCTTCAATACCATCTTTTGAAAAATACTGTTGACTGTAGCACTTGTGAATTCCTAAAAGTCAAATTATTGGAGGTCTCAGAGTGTAAATATTCTTCTTCCTCTTTTGATACTGAAAAATAAAGTCTGTATTCCCTTACAAGCAGCCAAAGCAGTATAAAATCCAGGCTGGACATAATATCCATGATCTGTAAAATATCTGAGGGCAGGCAGGAAGGCTGACCTCTTATTAAATAATGTAAGTTATAATCCAAGGCAATCTCACCATAGTCCCTACAATTTTACATTTACTGATAAGCTCTCCACATCTCCTAAGAACCGCCTCAAAATCTTTATAATTGACAAACCTGATTATAGCATGTCTAGGCAAACAACATTTTGTTTTAATTGAGATCGTGTATGCACTCCACATGTACACCTTTGTGTATGTATATTAGTGTGTATGTGTATATATATATATATATATCTATATAGATATATAGGTTTAGACACACATAGACACACAGACACACAAGGATAGATATACACATTCAGTATCATTTGTCCCTCAAGCTGTGCTTAGGATTTTTTATTTTACCTTTTTTCTATAACCAGTGTGCTTGATAGCATATCATTTTTATATTTTACCTAGGTTGACTTTTACACACTGTCATTTTGCAGTGTTAATAATTGTATTACATTATTCTGTTGGAGTCGTAAAGTGCTATGGAGATTTTAGGATATAAGTACTAAAGCAACATAGAAAGTATTTATGAAAAATAAAACTGTGAAGAAGAAATAGGTGTGTTAAAAATAGTCACATCTGATATTTGTGTTATGTCAGATGCCAAAACTAAATTTTACAGACCAAGAAGGAGACATCATTTGTCACATATGGAACACTCAAATTCTTAACCTTTGCACCACAGCACACAGTGCTTGTAGCACCATAATACAGTTACTTCCTCTTTCCTCTCTTTAATTTTGTCCTGTGTATTTACTATATCCTTCATAAGTGTAGCTAACCGGATGACCTTTGTGAGTGGTGATGTCACAATAGGGTTATTGTGATGTGTCCATAGACATTAATGAACCCATCTCCTGACATGAAAGGTTTAGCCAGTGGTTCCAAGTGGATTAGTATATGGGAATGAAATAAAGTGTTTGATGAATTTCAATCAAACAGTAAATGACCCCGTTCACCTTTTTGGCCTTGGGAATGGCATGGGAAGCCATGCCCAGACTGCAGTTGGATTACGCTGGCCTGTTCTTTGGAAAACATTTCTGGCTATGATAGATACTCATTAAGAAAAAATAGATTTGTATGTGACAAATGCTGCTACTTTGCATGCAGTCACTGAAAAACTAAGATAAAACTTTAATATGCACATTATTACAGAAAGGTAGTGTTTGGTGACAATTTTGTTTCACCAGTGTGGAATTTGCACATTTTTTGACAAAACCAGTACTTGTCATGCATTTACTGCATCTCTCTACTGGCCTGGAAGAGATAGTTATATAGACATTGCAGGAATAATGAAGAAAACAAACGATGAGACTGCAAACATAAGAGCTGGATGTCTAGTCCAATTACAAAATTACCTCTCAGGTAATGACAGAAATGTTTATTTCAAAAAAGACTGCGTTCCATATTATACATGTTTTTTTCATATTAGATGGAAAGATGCAGACAAAAATAATAATAGTAATAAAACACATCAATCAGAAACAGACATTTAGGTAAACTTAAGAAGTTCAGCAGTGAGAGAGGTTTATGATCTATGTCTTCTGTTGGAGTTGTAGGTTATGGTTCATTTTTTTAAGAGATATGTCAGTCAAATCAGAGCAAGAATTATAGAGACTAAACCCATTTATGCCCCCCCCCTCAAAAAAGAGAAGATTCCTTAAACATTAAAGTGGGCCTTGTATTTCTGCCAAGCTAGACGTCTGATACACCCATGGAAACTGTGTTTGAAAGTCCTGTATATAGTGACTGAAACCACTGCAGAACTCTTACCTGTACCTCTTAACAGAGAAAGACAGGCAGTTTTCAGATTTGCCTATTGTCAATCTACCTAAACATTCTCCTAGTGAGAGGCATCCATCCGTTCAACTAAGGTACTGTGATAGAGAATGGTGGCACCTTTTTGTTTTTCTAGGACAGAGCAAGACTCACTAATGGTCTGCAAATTTACCCACACTTTCAGACTGATGTGTTGCTAAACCAAAGAGCTACTGCACTAAAACATTGCCATTTATACAGGCATTTTTAAACATATGAATGGTGGGTTATCACTTCCAGGCTCCTAAGGGGTTAATCTAACATTGTACACATTTCAAAGGATAAACATGTTCTTGGGAAGTATATTTGGCAATGTTTCACCCTCGTTGGTGCTCAGCTCCCCTTCCATATTATTTAGCTCAGCTACTTATAAGTTTCTCATCTACTAACCAATGGACAGTGTTTATCCTGGACTTCATTCTTAGTACTCACAATATAGAACAGCTCATTTTTTTTAAGTTGATATTTTTATCAGTCTCACATTAAACCACTTTTCTTGCATGGCGCAACAGCGGGGAATGTGCATGCCATTTTCTGTTATAGTCAGTCCTTCAGTTGTTATCATGCACACAAACAGAAATGCCACACCCAAAATTAATTTGATGTTATCTAGCAGTGGAACTCATTACCCGAGTCTGTAATGACTTAAGCACTCATTTTTGAGAGATGCACCTCTACTGAGTGCTGCAGGTGCAGCTGCTTATGTGACCTGAAAATTCTGATGCTGTATTAATAAATCATGTTGTATTGCAGTTTTTTTTTATTTTTACATGACAAGTTGTATAGCTGCTACACTCTTATAGCTTTTTATTCTTAAAAAGCTAAAATAAAATTCAAAAAGGGAAGGGGCAAGCAGAAAGAAGAGGGGAGGGAAATGATAGAAAGGAAATGAATTAAGGAAGGTAAGCTAGTGTTCTTGCACAGATAATGTCAGTAGTTTACAATAAAACATTTAAACGTTTAATTGTTTAAAGAATGTGCTGAGCCTTTAACCTTGCTGATCCTATTTATGGTTTCCATGTCAGTAGAATGAAATATATATATTTTTTCCTAACACGTGATTTGTTCTATTTTATTGACAGGCTAAGTCCATATGAATGGTATAATCCACACCCGTGCCTCCGAGAGCGACGAGATATGCTCGAAAACCAGTACACTTTGGGAAACAGTCTCTGGTTTCCTGTTGGTGGCTTTATGCAACAGGGATCTGAGATAATGCCACGTGCTCTCTCCACGCGATGTGTCAGCGGTGTCTGGTATGCCTCACCCACCATATACTTAAATATTTTAGCTTTCTTGCCGTGTTTTGAAAATCAAAGTGATTACTGTGTTATTTGTCTTCTTCTGATGTAAAGGTAGTTGCTGAGACCCAACATGTCTATCATCTTTCTTTGTCTTTTGTTTAATGTGACCTGATGATTTCTCTTTTCTCATTTATTCAGACAGTGTATACTCCAGTACTACTGCCACATGATAAGTTTCTCCCTGAAGACTTTTACTTTTTTTCTCAGATAAATTTAAAAATTGTAGTGGAGGTGACAGAGAACTCCACAGGCATGCTGTATATCCTCTGCTGAGACAGAAAGTATAGCATTGCTCAGTTTAGTACAGCTTTATAGGGCATCTGCAGTACCTTGTATGGACGTGGTTGTTGGGGAGGATACCTATTTTAAGCAGACATTTTTTACCTTCTCCTTATCATCATCACACACGCAGTGGAAATGCAGTGATATTTGCACTCCACTGAGGTGTTTTTCAGGTCTCACTGCCAAGGGGCTGTAATTGCCTGTTGACCACCAGATTCCAGCAAGAGTTCATACTGCACTAGTAATAAACCTTCCCATTTTCCTTATGAAAAATACAGTCAAAGATGGGGTCCTGCCCTAATGCTTAGTTACGTACCCTAAGTCTCGGGTCTAACCTGAATTTGAGAATTCACCATTAAAGACAGTAGACTTAATGCTTTAACTGCTGGCCTTTGTGAAGCATATTTTTATTGTTTTTAATGAACTTCTCATTAAGAAAGTCATACCCATTTATATGAGAATAAAGAAAAAAAAACAACAGATATCCGTCTGAAGAAAGTATTTACTCTAGAGGAGATAATGAAGGTATAAAGCCCACTGATACAAGAGTGATGATCCATACTTCTTCTTAGAGACTGCATATTACAGGAAAAGTGCTAAAGAAGCTGAGGAGATAAACCTGCTCAGAATGATGACTGTGTCCCCTATTTTGCTCAGAGTACTTTGTTTAGTTAGTTTAGCCTGTGCTATGTCATAGAATATAATTTGGCATAGTGGGAAGTGCTTACTGCTTAGTCTAACAGGTCCTGCAACACAGTCAGTGGAGTGCCTGAAGGATCCTTTGGCCTATAGTATGATGCCCTTTATCACTTGTCTTAGAATGACCCAACATTGCCCAAAACTGGCCATGCTAGCTTACAGTTCCCATTTTAATTCCTCTCTTCTATTCCCTTTTTCCAGGTGGGCATTCACACTAATTATCATCTCCTCGTACACAGCAAACCTTGCAGCGTTTCTTACTGTTCAGAGGATGGAAGTGCCAATCGAGTCAGCTGACGACCTTGCTGATCAGACCAACATTGAGTATGGGACCATCCAGGGGGGATCTACTATGACCTTCTTCCAGGTATGTGGTGCTGCTTGGAGTTGTAACTAAAAGATCTACAGACAAGACTCTTCAACTAATACAGCTTAGTAAAGTAATAGTTTATGGCTGCACGTGTCAGTCATGGTAATATCTCTTAACAGTTTGATAAGTTAGACTAAACCTTAAATCACAACACTCACACTTAAGCAACTTGAATGGTTGCTTTTGCTTAAGTATTCACCTTGTCATGTTCAGACATAGCTTGACCTTTATTAGTGTCACAGTAAAATGGAAAGAGACACCTATCTGAGTGAATATGTTAGAGCTCAGATGCTAGTGCAGACTCTATAAGGCTAAGAAGAGTGTTTGAACTTAATTCCTGCATTTTTTTTCATTTCACTGTTTTGTGGTTGTGAGAAACAGAATACTGTAACCTGCACCCAGTTTATGCAGCTGGATGCAGCCTATGGCATTAAATTTAGCCTTTAGCATCTTGCATCTTAGTTATGACACATGACCAAGCTCCATGACACAAGGGACAGCCAGGCTGCCTGGTTTGTCTTTGCTGTGGATCAGAGAGGTCATCTTTCTGAGTGGGTCACATGAACTTTGTTCCGATGCATACAGCCACAGAATATAAAAAATGCTCTGCTTTGATGCATTTTAAAAGTTTGTCCAGTGGCTTTGACAGCAATGAACACTGGAATCAGTTCTGTTTTATATAATTTCCTTTCATTTCCCTTTTTTTTTCTTTTTTTTTGAGATGGCAAGATGACATATTTAGTATGGTAGACTACAGAAACTAAGGGAGTTGCACAGATTGTTGGGGGATATGAGGGGTAAATGTACTGCTGCAATGCCCGGATCTCTGTCATTATCCCATATACACATGTAATTGTAGAATTCATAAAAAACATATACCTGTAGTCATTGAAAGACATCAAAGTGCAAACTCATCTGATCAGTTTCAATTTTTTATGTAGTTGCATGAGCTTTTAAAGGTGGTGCTACCCCGTCATTATTATTATTATTATTATTATTATTATTATTATTATTTTGCAATTCCATTATCCTGTTATTAAAATATGAATGAATCCTAAGCCACACTGCAGTCCCATAGTTAGTTATATTACCATGTCAGTTGTTCCTGTTCCTCAGTATCCCTGAGAGGTCATTTTGCTTTTTGACCAAGTATTTTTATTGCTGATGAAGACAAAGAACACCTTTGTATTTCAATGTACTTAGAGACTTTAATATAATAATGCATTATCTTCTAAATAAACTCAAATATGAGTAGGTTTATTGGCATGGAATGTTTTTTCTCAAGAGTCATTTTATGAAAATATATGTTCATCCGGAGTTTTCAGTTGAACAAATTGTGTATTTTGAAGGCAGCACATTGTACTCTTAACAACTAAGTGCAGTAAAATGTGAACATTTACCCTGGAGCATTGTAGAAACAGATTTACTTTCTGACTTGTGTCAGTGACACTACAGGTAGCACACTTGCCTTTGATGCACAAGGCTATGGGTTCTATTCCCACATGAATTAGATGGGCTGCTCTTGCTGTTGTTAAGCAGATGAAATGTTAAAATGAAGTAAAGTGCCATCTGTTTGAGTTGGTGTTAGCTCAGGTGGAAGTGAAGCATTGAAAGAAGTAGGGGAAGTTCCCTGATGCCTTGGCCAAACTTCCGCTAGTTGTATAAATACCACCTTGGGTCTCCCCCAAAAAGAGCCCACTAACCCAGTCAATAAAGAATTTATAAATAAATAAATACTTTGTAAGATGGTTCCACCTGGCATGACTTGTTTTACTAATGAAACTAGTCAACTAATTTAGTCAAATTTCTTATGATTTTCCTAAATAAAAACAGCAGAGTAAACACAAATGGCCCCATACTT
Source organism: Protopterus annectens (assembly GCF_019279795.1). Taxonomy (NCBI): domain Eukaryota; kingdom Metazoa; phylum Chordata; order Ceratodontiformes; family Protopteridae; genus Protopterus; species Protopterus annectens. Next base: position 1,270,047,977 of record NC_056741.1, on the reverse strand, counting down.
GCTCAAGAACTTAGTTATTCTAATGTGCAGTTTGTCATGGAAGACCCCACTGTAGTTTAGTAGAATAGAATAATCCAGTTTTCAGTTGACTTCTAGCATATTATCACATGGCACTATGAATTCCAGAATCCTTTGCAGCTGATATCAATTTGGATGAACATGTACACAGTTGAAAGAGCCATTGGTGCAGTGGTTAATGTCTTTGCCTCCCCTGCACAAGGTGCAAGGCTTGATCATCCCCTCTGGTAAGAGTTCATTGGTTAAATAGATATGATTTTTGGGTGATGCAGTGGTGCAGCGGTTAATGTTGTTTCCTCACAGCAAGAGGCTCTTTGGTTCGATTCTTGGCTGGGGTTCCTTGTGTGCAGAGTTTGCATGTTCTTCCTGCATGTGCATGGATTTCCTCCCACATTCTAAAGACATGCATCTGGAGTGTTTCTCCCCAGGCCTCCACTAAAAATAGGCTCTGTCCTAGCTGGACTTTCCTGGTCAGCAAATGTTAAATAAATAAATAAATGTAGAAATTCAGTGCACAGTAGTGAATGATAGGTTCATAGGTAAGTACAAGGCTGGTTATCCATGTGGGCCCTTTTTAAGTCTAACAAATGTCCTTTAAAGGTGACTATTAAACCCTGTACCTTGTATCTATGAAGTAAACACCTTAACCATTATGTCAACCCCCAACCCACTCTCTTTCATATAAACTTGACGTTATGCTGTTTATTCCTGTTGCTTTCTCAGGGCCAAGTGACAACAAGGAACTATCCTTAACCATTTACACAAAAATACAATAATAAAGCATCTTAGTAATGGTAACAGCTCAGATATCCATCTGTTTTCAGTACCTGTTTTCCCAGTTCAGTATCAAAGAAGCTGAAATTTATCCACCAAGCAATGACCTAAGACAGCTGCCATAGAACCATTTCTGGATGGCTTGCCCACAAACCAGTAGACACATGCACGTACACACACACACACACACACACACACACACACACACACACACACACACACACACACACACACACACACACACACACACACACACACACACACACACACACACACACACACACACACACACACACACACAATTTAAACATTGTCACACCAATTCACTTGCCAGTATGGTTATGTATGTCTGAGAAAAATCCATGTCAATAACCCATGCTGAGACCAGAAGCTCATGGAAACCACACAGGAGGCACTTCAGCCATTGACCAAACTAGTTAATGAAGCACTTGTGAGACAGTAGTGCTACAGGTTTTACCAAATGGGACTATTGAATTTGAACTGGTTTTGCTACCAATTGCTTTAGTATACTGTGATAATGTGTTCTAGGCCTTGTAAATGCAAATCAGCCTAAAATGAACAAAATTAGTTTGACATATCTGTCCCACTTCAGCTACAGTGAATAACAAATGAGTCAAAAAATGTTGCACACAAAATATATGTACAAACTAACCTCACTGTGGAGTCCATTTATGTAGATTAGTGCATTTTAAGCCCCCTACCTCCTCTGTGTTATGTTATTATAATGCAAGACAGCAAGCAAGGAATGAGGTTAGAAAAAGACATCACTTATGCACATTGGTCTTTATGAAAATAATAAACTATCAGCAGTGTATCAATGTATGCACCCTGAAACACACAGTTTGTTTCTTTGTGATATGCTGAAGGCTGCAGTGGAGAAGTGTGGTTGTTTTAGTTATTTGGATATACCAGGCAGATTTTCTTTTAATGTTGATGGGATGAACTTTCTCTGATTGTCTGCAGTTTTTGTGCAGTATATTGAAATGGTTTTACTGATATCCACTTATTTTTTAATGATAATATACACAGTTAATGCTGTCCTTTATCTGCACAGTGGGCACACAATCTGCAGTTTTATGATAGTATTTACTAATGACCTCGGCTAGAACCCTATGGTGGCAGTTACTCAAACAGTTTATTGTGTCTCAACACCACTGAAAACATCTTCAGGCATGGAAGCAGACATAAAATATTGATTTTAAAAAGGACCCTGTCAACTCCCACAGCACCAAGCAAACCATTTATGCACTTAGCTTATTAATGAATTTACATTAATTGCTGGCCTGCCACCAGTCTGAACAAGAGGCAGTCACTTCAGAAATATTTCTTTCTTTCTTTACTGTTCCCAGGAGATTGCTCTTAGTTAAGACTTAAAAGTAAAGGGTTGTTTAATTTTCCTAAGACTAGGACACTGTAGCTCCATCCCAAATGGCATTCTGTGGGCAGAAAAGTAGCAAATATTTCCTTTTGCAAATGCTTGTCCAAATCAGCCCAAGCTCCATCCTGCTGGGAGAAATGAGAAGCAGAAAAAAAATATTATAACCTTATACCAAAGCTCTGTCATCACAGTAACAGAAAAATTAAAATAGTAAATATCCTTTCAAAAACTCCACACTCATTGTTAAGACAGAAGAAGGGGGCAAAGCTTGTCTGATTTCCTTCAGTACTTCTTACTTCCTGTGCCAAGAAAGGTAGAATGACAAGTGCTGATCTTTGTTTTGCTGTAGAACTAAACTGAATGGTGTCATAGTGGTCACCGCATGTCATGTACTCTACAGTAATGGAACAGGACAAAGCTGTTACCCTTACTACACAGCAATAAGAGTGAAATTACTACAGAACCCATTCAGTATTTGGAAACACTTCCTTCCTTCCCCAAGGAAATAGCGACAGTATTGAAACATGGCCTCTTTCTCACTGTAATAGGAATAGTATAAGCGCATGACGCATTACTGTCATGCAAGGGCATTATCTTAATACGGAGTGGGGGACAGTACTGAAGCATGACCAGCAGGTAGCATTTTTTGTTGTGCTGGACTGGAATAACAGATCTGCATTCATGGACTAAGCAAGAACCCTACATCCCATTGCTTCCTGTCCAAGTAGTCTGATCAACCCATTCATTCCCAGTCATCGAGGATCAAGCTTGGTGGTCCTTCAGAGCACCCCCTGCCTTGTGACAGCTCTCAGAGTTCTGCTGCATGCCACAAGGAGTATGTCACTGTATGCATAATCTCACTGCATGTCACTCAACTACATACATAAGCTCTGTCACTGCATGCTCACTCAGCTACATGCATAAGCACAGTGTCACTGCATGCTCACTCAGCTCCATGTGTATGCACAGTGTCACTACATGCTCACTCAGCTACATATGTAAGCACAATGTCACTGTATGCTCACTCAGCTACATGTGTAAGCACAGTGTCACTGCATGCTCACTCATCTGCATGAATAAGCACAATGTCACTGTATGCTCACTCAGCTACATGTATAAGCAGAGTGTCACTCAACTACATGCGGAAGCACAGTGTCACTGCATGCTCACTCATCTACATGCTTAAGCACAGTGTCACTGCATGCTCACTCAAATGTGTAAGCACTGTGTCACTGCATTCTCACTCAGCTACATGTGTAAGCATAATGTCAGTGCATGCTCACTTATCTACATTAAAGCACAATGTCACTGCAGGCTCACTCAGCTACATCCATAAGCAGAGTGTCACTGCATGCTCTCTCAGCTACATGTATATTCACTGTGTCACTGCATGCTCACTCAGCTGCATGTGTAAGCCCAATATCAGTGCTTGCACACATATCTACATGTAAGCACAGTGTCACTGCATGCTCGCTCATCTACATGTATGAGCAGAATGTCACTGCATGCTCACTCAGCTATATGTAGACGCATATTGTCACTGCATGGTCACTCAGGTACATGTGTAAGCACAGTGTAACTGCACTCTCACTCAGCTACATGTGGAAGCACAGTGTCAGTGCACTCTCACTCAGCTACATGTGTAAGCACAGTGTCACTGCACTCTCACTCAGCTAAATGTATAAGCACAATGTCAGTGCATGCTGACTCATCTACATGTAAGCACAATGTCACTGCATGCTCACTCGGCTATATATGTAAGCACAATGTCACTGTATGCTCACTCACCTACATGCGTAAGTACAGTGTCACTGCATGCTCACTCAGCTACATGTATAAGCAGTGTTAGTGTTAGTGCATGCTCACTCAGCTGCATGCATAAGGACAATATCACTGCATGCTTATCCAGCTAAATGCATAAGCATAGTGTCACTGCATGCTCACTCAGCTACATGCAGAAGCACAGTGTCACTGCATACTCACTCAACTACATGCTTAAGCCTAGTGTCACTGCACAGTCAGTCAGGTATGTGTGTAAACACAGTATCATTGTATGCTCATAGGGTCATGTTCCATGGGTGCAACACATAGTGCTCTTGCTGGGTGTCACCCAAGTTGTGAGCCAGAACCATCTCCCTCCCTTCCTTCATGATACACAATCTGGCAGTGGAAGAGCAGCAATGAACCTCATCCTTTAGATACATCAAGCTTTCAAGCCACTAACTGAACTCACGTCACCTGGTCCACAGTCAGGGTTTCATCCCTCTGTGTCACTGGAGCATATATTGTTTGCAGTGCCAAGCTATAAAATTCATTTGTCACATTCATATTCCTTGGCCAGCCTTGTTTGCTCTTTTTCATATACACTGTTCCTTATAGCAGGAGTGACACTAATGGAGTGCATCCTCTTCTACCCAACTGCATATCCGTGTCCTTATTGAGAGAAGGACAGTCCTCCTCCCTGGAATGAGAAGAACAGTATAAGAGCATATTCTGTTACAGAGAATGAAAGGCTGGGTACAGAAACACATCTATTTCCCTACATGATATGGACAGTATGGAGAAATATCCCATTCTCACAGTATAAGAAACAGTACTGTAGCATGCCGTCTTCCCTACAGTCATATAGACAGCATGGGAGAATGGTTCATCTCACACAGTGCCTCAGACAGTATAGAAGTCTGATCTATCATGCACAATACTCAGAGCAGTATAGAAGAATCATCCATTCCATACAAAGATAGGCCCAATAGCCCATTTCTTCCTGTCCAAGTAGTCCAATCAGACCATTCATTCTACATCGCCGAGAGTCAAGTGATGCTCACACTGAAGCATTATCCCCAGTAACTTACCATGATATGGACAGTAGGGTAGCACATCCTATTACACACAGTGATGTGGACAGTGTGATAACATGTCCTATTACACACAGTGACATAAGCAATATGGTAACATGTTCTGTTACACACAGTGATATGGACAGTATGATAGTATATCCTATTACACACAGTCATATGGGCAATATGATAATATTTTCTATCATACACAGCAATATGGACACTATAATAGCATGTTCCATTGCACACAATGATATGGACCATATGATAGCATGTCACACATAGTGATATGTACAGTATGATAGCGTGTTCCATTATATATATAGTGATATGGGCAGCATTATAACATAACCTACTACATGATATGGACAAAATGATAGCAAGGCTCATTATATATTGTGATTTGGACAGTATGATAGAATGTCCTAGTGCATGCAATAAGGTGGGAAATATGGTAGTGCATCCTGTTATACACAGTGATGCAGACAATATGATAGCATGTCTCTTTACACACAGTGACAGACAGTATGATAACATGTCCCATTGTATACAGTGATATGTCAGTATGATAGCATGTCTCATGTCATGCAGTGATATGGACAGTAGGATAGTATGTCTCATTACATGCACTTATATATGGTATAGTAGCAGGACAGTATGGTAAGTCCCACTGAACACAATGACATGGATAGTATAATAGCATGTTCCATTATATACAATAATATGTACAGTGGGATAGCATGCCACATTACACATAATGACGTGGACAGTATGGAATGCATCCCATTACACGCTGTGATATGGACAGTATGACAGTATGTCCCATCATGCATTCGCTGATATGGACAGCTATGATGGCTCTTCCCTTTGCATAAAGTGACTTGGATAATGTGATGACATGTCCAATTACAACACACAGTGAAATGGGGTAAAATGTCCCATTACACACATTGATATTGGATAACATCCTATTACCACACACAGTGATACAGGGTAGCATGTCCAATTACACACAGTGATATGGGGCAACATGTTCCATTATACACAGTGATATGCAGTAACATGTCCCATTACACCCAGTGATATGGACAGTATGAAAACATGTTCCATTATACACAGTGATATGGACAGTGTAATAGCATATTCCATTACACATATTGATATGTATAGCATGATAGCATGTTCCATTACATACAATGATATGGACAGTATTATAGTACAACCCACTACATGGAGTGGCCCATTATATATTGTGATATGGACAGTATGATAGCATGTCCCATTACATACTGTGATATGGACAGTATGATAGCATGTCCCTTTATATACTGTAATATACACAGAATGATAGCATGTCCTATTACATGCTGTAAGGTGGGCAGTATGGTAGTGCATCCCATTATACACAGTGATACAGACAATATGATAGCATGTCCCTTTACACATAGTGACAAAGACAGTATGATAGTATGTCCCATTATACACAGTGTTATGGCAGTATGATAGCATGTCTCATGTCAAACAGTGATATGGACAATATGGTAGTGTGTTCCATTATTTAAAGTGATATGGACAGTAGGATAGCATGTCCCATTACCTGCACTTATAGAGATTGTATAGTAGCAGGACAGTATGGTAGTAAGGCCCACTGAACACAATGACATGGATAGTATAAAGTCATGTCCCATTATATACGATAATATATACTGTGGGATAGCATGCCACATTACACATAATGATGTAGACAGTATGGGAATGCATCCCATTACACACTGTGATATGGACGGTATAACAGTATGTCCCATCATGCATTCACTGATATGGACAGCTATGATGGCACTTCCCTTTGCATAAAGTGACTTGGATAATGTGATGATATGTCCCATTACTACACACAGTGATATGTGGTAGCAATCCAATTATACACAGTGATATATGGTAACATGTCCCATTACTACACACAGTGATATGGGGTAACATATCTCATTACTACATACAGTGATATGGGGTAATATGTCCCATTACTACACACAGTGATATGAGGTAACATGTCCCATCACATAGATTGATATGGGGGAATATGTCCCATTACTATACATAGTGATATGGGGTAACGTGTCCCATTACACACAGTGATACAGGGTAAAAGCATGCCCCTCTGCCAGTACTATAAGAGAAAAGGTGTGGAATTATAATGTAGGAAGATGCCTCATTCCACTCACTGAGAGTGATAATATGGGAACATGCTGCATTCTTCTCAGTGGGAATGATAAGTAGGGAATATTCCACACAATCAGTAGGTTAATGTGGTAACATTTGGGGGTTTACATAACAGTTAAAGTGTTTACCTTAGAGTCACAAGGGTACAGAGTTTGATTCTCATGTCTGAGGGGGAAAATGGCTAGCCTTAAAATGGCCTTCAATGGCAGCTATTCTAGTACTTACCTATGAACCTGTGCCCAATTCCACTCAGTGAGAATGATAATGTAAGAATAATCCCCATGCCATTGAGTCAAAATAACAGCTTGAGAGCATGTCTCATTCTCCGTGCTGATAGGAATGATTTTGGAACATGCCCCATTCCCTACAGCAACATGGATGGTGTAGGAGCATGCCCCATTCCCAACAGTAACAGAGAATACATGGGTGAATGTCCAGTTCCCCACAGTAACAAGAATGATGTGGGTACATGCCCCATTCCTGACAGTAACAGGGATGGCATGGGATCACACCAGTTCCCCACAGCAACAAGAATGTCAAGCCATTCCCCCACAGTAACAGAAATGATATGGGTACATACCCCATTTTTGAGAGTAACAGGGATAGTGTGAGAGCATTCCCCATTCCACACAATAACAGAGGTTATGTGGGTGCATGCCCCATTCCCACATAATAACAGGAATGATGTGGGTACATGCCCCATTCCTGACAGTAACAGGGATGGTGTGGAATCTTGACAATTCCCCACAGTAACAGGAATGTCAAGGGTACATACACATTCTCAACAGTAGCAGGAATGATGTGGGAACATGCCCCATTCCTGAGAGTAACAGGGATAGTGTGGGAGTATGCCAATTCCTCACAGTAATAGCAAGGGTGCATGCACATTCCCCACAATAACAGCAGTGGTGTAGGAGCATGCAATTCCCCACAGTAACAGGAATGTCAAGGGTGCATACACATTCCTTGCAGTAGCAAGAATGATGTGGGAGCATGCCCCATTCCTGAAAGTAACAGGGATAGTGTGGGAGCATGCCCCATTATCCACAATGAGGTTATGTGGGTGCATGCCCCGTTCCCCCACAGTAACAGGAATTGTTTGGGTGCATGCCCCATTCCTGACAGTAACAGGGATGGTGTGGGATCATGCCAGTTTCCCACAGAAACAGGAATGTCAAAGGTGTATACACACTTTCTACAGTAGCAGGAAAGATGTGGGAGCATGCCCCATTCCTGAGAGTAACAGGGTTAGTGTGGGATCATGCCAATTCCCCACAGTAACAGGAATGTCAAGGTTGCATACACATTCCCACAGTAACAGCAATGGTGTGGGAGCATGCCAATTCCCCACAGTAACAGGAATGTCAAGGGTGCATTCACATTCCCTGCAGTAGCAACAGTGATGTGGGGGCATGCCCCATTCCTGAAAGTAACAGGGATAGTGTGGGAGCATGCCCCATTCCCCACAATAACAGAGGTTATGTGGGTGCATGCCCCATTCCCCCACAGTAACAGCAATGATGTGGGTATATGCCCTATTCCTGACAGTAACACAGATGGTGTGGGATCATGCCAATTCCCACAATAACAGGAATGTCAAGGGTGCATACACATTCCCTACAGTAGCAGGTAGAATGTGGGAGCATGCCCCATTCCTGAGAGTAACATGGATAATGTGGGAGCATGCCAATTCCCCATAGTAACAGGAATGTCAAGGGTGCATACAAATTCCCCACAGTAACATGAATAATGTGGGAGCATGCCTTATTCCCCATGGGGAATTCACAGTGAAAGAAGTAATATTGAAATTGAAACATAATTCACTGTCCACAGTGAAAGAGGTGGAGTAAGAGCATGTTCCATTCCTTACAGTGAGAGGGATGATGTCAGTTTATCTCCATTGCTCATAGTGAGAGTATGTCCTGATGCTTATAGTGTGCAAGTACATCCTGTTCCACATAGTGAGAGCAATGATGTGTAAGCATTCCTTATTCTACACACTGAGAGCAGTAGTGTGGGGGTATATCACATTCACCATGCTGACAGGTGGCATGATTAGAGATCAGGGTTCATTTCCCTATGGTGAGACAGAGTAGGATGTTGTGGAACATAACTTGTTTCCCAAATTGAGAAGTCTGATGTTTTACTGTGTCTCACCCTTCAGTTGGCATCAGAGCATGCTCATGTGACCCACGTTGAGAGAGAAAGAAAGATGATTCATTTGTTCTGTAATGCCAATAGTATCAGGGATGATCCACAACCAAATGCCATTCCCTAAAGTGAGATGGAAAGGGGGTGATTTTATGCATGCCACATACCACAAAGCTGGTGGGGTAACTCTAATATCCATCTTCCAAAGAAGGAGTGGGAGAGTTTCTCCTTCTCCAGAGAAAGAGAGTGATGTTACAGCATTATCTATGCCTCACAAGGACAGATGAAACTTCATAACATGCCTTGATTCCCCATAAGGAGAAGGGATATGGTTTATGTGTATCTGCAGTGAGAGGGATAATGTGACAGTATACCTCACATCCCACCAGGGGAGGAAGAATTTTGATTTGGAGGTAAGCCTGCAGAGATAATAATAGCATGAGACCGTTCCTCATTCTCCACAGTGAAAATGATGATGTGGGCACATGATACATTCCCTAGAGTGAGGGGATGAGGTGGGAGCATGACACATTCCCTAGAGTGAGGAGGGTGAGTTGGGAGCATGACAGATTCCATAGAGTGAGGGGATGAGATGAGACCATGACACATTCCATAGAGTGAGGGGGATAAAGTGGGAGTATGACACATTCCCTAGAGTGAGGCGGTTGAAGTGGGAGAATGATGCATTCCCTAGGTGAGGAGGATGAGGTGGGAGCATGACACATTCCCTAGCATGAGGGGATGAGGTGGGAGCATGACAGATTCCTTAGAGTGAGGGGATGAAGTGTGAGCATGACACATTCCATAGAGTGAGAGGGATGAGGTGGGAGCATGCCTCACTTCCCACAGATAGAAGGATTATGTAGAGCCGCACCTTATTGCCAGCAGTGAGGGTGGATTATGTGAAACTATGCCATTTCCTTTCAGTGAAATAGATGATATGAGGAGTCCACTTCTCATTCCTTCATGGGAGGTATAATATGGGATGTTGTTTAATTCCTTACATTAAAAGGGATGATGTGGGAGCATGCCCTTTCTCTAAAGTGTAAGGAATGATGTGGAAGGTACCACAGTTCCCCATAGTGAGACAAATGGTGTGGGCATTTCCCCTTACCTACATTGAGGAAGTATGCCCCATTTTCTACACTGAGAGGCACAAGTACGTTGTAACTATGCTCCATTCCCTACAGTGAGAGGGATGATGGGAGCATATTTCATCACCCACAGACAGAGAGATAATATGACACCATGCTTATTTCCACAGTAAGGACTGCATCCCATTCAATACAAAGACAGTGATGATGTGGAACCAAACTTCATTCCCACAGTGAGAGAGATTATGTGGGACTATGCCACCTTCCTTACAGTGAGAGAAATGATGCGGGACAGCATCCCATTCCATACAATAATGGTGATGATGTGGAACCAAACTTCATGCCATACAGTGAGAGGGGCTATGTGGAGACATGCCACAGTAAGGGAGATGATGTGGCTGCAATATCCCATTTCCCACAGACACAGGGATGGTGGGGAATCATTCACTGTTCTACACAGAAAAAAATAACATGAGACCACGCACTATTCCCTAAAGGAAGAAGAATGGTGGCAAAGCAGATCTCATCACATGTGCTATAAAGGATGGCTGATAAAACATACTATCCTTCCAGCAGTGGAAGGGATGATGTGGGAGTGTTCTCTAATTATAATCAGTGAGTGTAATGTAAAAGCCTTCCCTGTTCCTCACAATGAGGCAAAAGATGTGGGTAAATTCCCTGTACACTCAGTTTAATTTCTCCAAATCTTTTGGGTTTCTAATACCATGACTGAATTCATGAAATTGATATTGTTTCAGTCCTTGATATTAGCCAAAGGTACTCTTTGCAGCACCTGCAATGAGCCCAGAATTGACTCCTCCTGCAATTCATATGGAGTTACGTATATCAGTAACATATCTAAACAGGACTGTAAATATTTTTTTTTATGAGACCCATTGTTCTTATTACTATTGGAACTGCTGTCTGTGTATCCTTTTTCCACATTGCCTTCACTTCTGCCTATAAATCCTGGTATTTTATGACTTTGTATCTTTCTGTACATAGGTTCATAGGTGTGTACTAGGCTAACAGCCCTGGAGCCTATATAAGCCTAGCCCAAGAAGATTCCCTGGCATCATGCCGCCCAAAGTTAGTTCCCAGTGCCCCTGTCAAGCAAGGCCACTGAAGTGATCCCCGAGGTGAACTTTCTATTGCCCACCCACTCATCAAGATTCCTCTTAAAGAGGGCCAGTGAAGACACTGTAATCACTGAGTATACCAATTTCAATGATCAATGCTACTTTTGTCTTCTTTTCATGAACTACGATATCTGTTTTTCTTTTCTCTGTTTTTTGAACTGTTGGTAATGAATGATCCCAGGTGATATAAACTTCATCATTCTCTATACTGCTTTTTGACTCATGTTTCCAATGCTTCTCAGCTACTTCAATATTACAATGATTGCAGAATCCCTAGTACAACAGTCTTACCACCTTATTATGCCTTTCAGCATACAGGCTCTCTGACATTAGTTCATCATACCCAGCAACAAGATATGTGACTGTTTTCCAGTACTGTTTTACAAAATCTGTATTCGTATTTTTCTCCCACATGTTCAATGGACTTTGTAAACCAATGTATATGTAGTCCACTATCCTGGGCTGCTAGTATCAGTCTTTCATCTTTTGGTTTGTATTCCCTTCTCCTTAACTATTCCTGCATTTGGTCCTGATTTACATAAGGTTTTTCCAAGAGTGTTCTGTACTTGCAATTACAGTAAACGCTCAGTTAACCGGTACCCATGGGGATTAGTAGATGGATAACTGTAGTTTATGGTTGCTTGAGAGTTATTAAAAATAAGCCTTACTAATACTGTACCCTAAACTATTTATTTGGTTTGATTTGTTCTTAGGTTGGGGAGAGAGGGAGTTTATTCCTATCTTCCTTTTTTAAAACTGTAAAAATGTAAGGTTCTGCGGTGGGGGGGAGTGCAACACATGAAAATTGTACTGTATTTCTTCGATGTTTTTTTTTTCTGGTTGCTTGAGTTCCGGCTAACTGAGAGTTTACTGTATAATTATACCTTTTTCCACATTTCTTGCCTTCTCATCTGATCCTTCACCTTATATTCTTTCTTTTGTTTTTTAGCACACTCAGTTGCTGCCTGATTTTTATCTACTTCTGGTTTGATTTCCATTCCGGCTTGTTGCTGATATGCTTCTGCTAGACTAAGAAGGGAAGTCATCTTAGACTTGTTGTCCTCATGTATTAAAAATTTCACTATATTTAGATTTTCTGAGGTCAGTAGATATGTATGCAGTCTTATGATTGCAGATCTAGACATGTAATCAGTTTACCATGCCTCCTTCAAAATGGGGAATATATAATCTTTGTATACACTGATTTTTATAAATCATTTGATAAGCATGAACCATTTTTCGTGTTTTCCCGTCCAACTGATCTAATACCTCTTGGGGCTAGTCAATCACTCCAAGACTGCAAATTAAGACAGGAAGAGCAAATTGGTTTACACCTTGGACTTTGTTCCAAGATGTGAGCTGTTTTTAATATTAATTTTAGTGTTCTAAAATATTCCTTACTAATTTTATATGTATTTGGTCATATTTTATTGTTTGTCCTTCATCAATTTCCATATATTTATACACTTCCACTTGCTTAAATTCTTTATATCACATTCATGTTCCAGACTGATATTTCTTGCTACAGCTTTCCTGCTTTAAAAGTTGTTTTTGAACATTTATCAAGACTAAATGATGTTCTTATATCATCTGAAAAAGTTTTGACCACTTGTAGTTCTGCTTTCGGTTCCTCGTCTGACAACCTATATAGTTATAAATCATCCACAAAAAGAAGATGATAGGTCTTTCCACTTTGTTGTTTTCTGGGAGCCAAATTGGAACCTTGACCTAATCTGTTAAGTAGACAGCTTAATGGGTTAAGGACAAGACAAAAGAGCAGCTGTGACAGAGAGTAACCCTGGAATAACCCCCTTTGAATTTTTGTCCCTAGAATAATAATGTGTCCTTTATCATGGCTTAACTGCAAAGTGGTTTGCCACTGTTTCATGGTCACTGTAATGTAATCAATCAGTGCAGGGTGCCTCCAGTATTCCATTATGAGAGTAATGATGTGAGAGCAGTCCGTTTTCCCCACATTGAGATGGATATGCCAGCATTACCTATTCTCCACAATGAGTGATGATGTAAAAGCATTCTCTATTCCACATAGAAAGTGGGATGATATTGTAATATTCTTCATTCCCCACAATATGAAAGATAATATAGGAATACGCTATTTTCAACATTGGGACACATAAAGCTAAGGTAGTCCCTTTTGCACACAGTGAGAATTGTGGTATACGAGCATATGCTATTCTTCACAGTGGCAGATATGATATGGGTGCATGCCCTATTCTCCATGGTAACAGGGATGAGTTGGGAGCATGCCCTATTACCCATAGTAACAGGTATGATGTGTGAGCATGTCTTATCCCCACCGTAAAAGGGATGATGTGGGAGCATGCCTTATCCCCCTGTAACAGAGATGATGTGGGAGCATGCCTTATCCCCCTATAACAGGGATGATGTGGGGGCATGCCTTATCCCCAATGTAACATGGATGATGTGGGCACATGCCTTATTCCCACTATAGCAGGGATGATGTGGGTGCATGCCCCATTCCCCATGGTGACAGGTATGTTGTTGAGCATGCCTTATCCCCAGTGTAACAGGGATGATGTGGGAGCATGCCTTATCCCCACTGTAACAGGGATGATGTGGGAGCATGCCTTATCCCCAGTGTAACAGGGATGATGTGGAGCATGCCTTATCCGCACTGTAACAGGGATGATGTGTAAGCATGCCCCTTTCCCCATGGAAAAAGGAATTATGTGCAAGCATGCCCTATGTATGTGCAGCACATTCTTTGTAATGAGAAAGTATGGGAACATAGCCCATTCCACCCACTTATATAGGTGAAATGAGAGCATTTCCCATTTCCCATAAGAACATGGATGATATGGGTATGCGTCCTGGTCCCAACAACAAGGAGAATGATGTGTAAAAATGTCCAATTCTTCACACTTATACGGGTGATGGAGGAGCATGCTCCCTTTCCCACAGGAACACAGATGATGTGGGAACATACCCCATTTCCTATTATGACAAGGACAGTATGGGAGAATTCTCATTACCCACAGTAAAAGAGATTATACCACAGTATAACTCATTGCCTTCGGTGAGTTGGAAGGTGCAGGAGTATGACTTTTTTCCCTTTTTTATTTCTCCAAATCTTTTGGGTTTCTAATACCATGATGGGAATGAACTCCATTCCTAAGTTAAAGTACGATTAAAGTTCATGAAATTAGTATTGTTTCAGTCTTTGATATCAGCCTGAAGTGCTCTTCACAGCACCTGCAATGTGCCCAGTAATGATTCCTTGTGCAATTCATACAGAGTTATATGTATCGGTAACATATCTAAATATGATTGTAGATTGTTTTTTATAAGACCCGTTGCTCCTTCTACTCTTGGAACTGTCTGAGTATCCTTCTTCCACATTGCTTTTGTTTCTGCCTGCAAATCCTGAAATTTCATGACTTTGTGTCTCTCTGTACACAAGACTCTGTAGTCACTGGGGGTAGTGATTTCAGTGATCAATGCTATTTTTGTCTTCTTTTCACGGACCACTATATCTGGTTTTATCGCATCTATCTTTTGAACTGTTGGCAATGGGTGATCCCATGTGATGTAGATGTCACCATTTTCTATGATGCTTTGGGGCTGATGTTTCCAGTGTTTTTCAGCTTCTTCAATATTATGTTTCCACAATCCACAGTGCAACAGTCTTGCCACATCATTATGTCTTTCAGTATACAGTCCTTCTCCTAATAGTATATCACAACCAGCAACGAGGTGTGCAACTATTTCCAATTCTGCTTTACAAAATCTACATTTGTCTGTTTCCCCCACATGTTCGATGGACATTGTAAACCAATTTGTATGTAGCCCACTGTCTTGGGTCACCAATATTAACCTTTCATCTTTTGGTTTGAATTCACCTCTCCTTAACCATTCCTGCATTCGATCCTGATCAACATGACGTTCTTCCAGTAGTTTTCTGTACTTGCAACTATAATTATGCATTTTCTACATTTCTTGCCTTCTCATCTGATCCTTCCCCTTATATTTTCTTTTGTTTTTTGGCACATTCAGTTGCTGCCTGATTTTTATCTACTTCTGGTTTGATTACCATTCCTGCTTGACACCGATATGCTTCTGCTTGACTGAGAAAGAAGTCGTCTTAGATTTATTCTCCTCATATTTCAAAACTTTCACTACATTTGGGTCTTGTGAGCTCAGCAGATATGTGTGCTGTCCCACAATTGCAGATCTATACATGTAATCAATTTCATGGAGACCCATACCTCCTTCAGAACGAGGAATATATAATCTTGTTATGCACTGATTTTTATAAATCATTTGGTGAGCATGAATCATCCTGGGTCTACTTTATGCACCCAGAAGCTGAAAAACCCATATCCAAATAGCGCAATACATAAAGAGTGAACCACAAATATGTCAAATGAACGAAACCGCGAAAGTGGAAATATCAAATTCGCATAGTTGGCCCGTCTGTGATATAGCTCCATAAGGTAAATGTGTGATAGTTATGGACCTTAGGATTAGGGAGGGGTTAAGGTAAGTGCATAGGTAGGTAGTGCATGTAAGGTTTTGTGTAGGTAATGTATGTAAGGTTTAGTGTAGGGTTTTGTTAAGTGTATGTGTGTGGAATATTTAGTTTGTTTGGGTATAGCTCCATAGGGGAAGTGTGCGGTCATTACGGACCTTAGGGTTAGGGAGGGGTTAAGGATAGTGCATAGATAGTTGTGTATGTGGGGTTTAGTGTAGGGTTAGCAGTATGGTTTTGATGCTTTAATTTAGGGTTAGAAGTAGGGATTTGGCTAGTGTATGTATGTTTTTTTTTATTGTGTTTGGGCAGTTAATGTGTTGCGGGTGGTGGTTTGGCTGACTATGACAGTTTGAGGTTTTAAATTTTGCGCTTTCATACGTTCGACATATTCACGGTTCGCTCTTTATGTGTTGCGCTATTTGGATTTGGGTTTTTTGTGTTTCAAGCACATAAAGTAGACCCAAGCATCCTTGTTTTCCTGTCTAATCTATCCAACACGTTTTGGGGCCAATGAATCACTCCAAAACTGTAAGTTAGGGCAGGAAGAGCAAACTGGTTTCGAATTTTGCTCCTACGTCAATGCTGTTCTCAGAATTAATTTAAGTCTTTAAAAATATTCCTTACTAAGTGTTATTCACATTTGTTCATGTTTATTCCCAAATACTCCCTCTTGTTCAAGTTCTTTTATATCACATTCTTGTCCCAAACTGATGTTTTCCTGGTGCTACAGTGTTCCTGCTTTAAAGGTTGCTTTTACACATTTATCAACAACAACTGACATTCTTATATCATCAGAAAAAGTTTTGACTACTTGCAGTTGTGTTTTCAGTTCCTCATCTGATGAGCTATGCAGTTTTAAATCATCAACAAAGAGAAGATGAGAAGTCTGTACATTTTATTCCTTCCTAGGAGCCAAATTATAGCCATGGCCTAATCTTTTAAGTAGACAGCTTAATAGGTTAAGGGCAAGACAGAATAGCAGAGGTGACAGGGAGTCACACTGGAATATCCCCCTTTGGATTTTTATCCCTGGAATAATAATTTGTCCTTTATCATGGCTTTATTGAAAAGTGGTCTGCCATTGTTTCATGGTCACTGTAATGTAGTTGATCAGTGTAGGGTATATCTTATACCTTTTTTGCAGTCTTTTATCCATGAATGTGGGATGCTGCCAAATGCTTCTTTGTAGTCAGTCCATGCCATACTTAGATTCTTCTCCATTATGATTTTATTTAGCAACAGATGATTCTTTGTTCCATATGACTTTCTTTTATTGCCCTTTTGTTCTATTGCCATGATTGAGTTTTCCTCTAAATGACTATAAATTCTGTCGGCATCACTTTTGGTGTATAGTTTATACATAGTTGGAAGGCAAGTTATTTGTCTATAATTTTTAGGGTAGCTTGCAGGTTCACTCTTAAGAAGGAGCATTGTTTTTCCTGTTGTTAGCCAAGTTGGTGTCTGCTCAGATTGTGCATATAAATAGTTTTACTCATGGCTAAATCTTCATGCAAAGATGTTAATACTTTTAACCAGAAGTTAGGTACTGTATCTGGAGATTAGAGGCTTTTCTTAACTTTGTTTCAATCTCTCTAGCTGTTACTTATATGTCCTGTACCTTTGAACTTCTTATACTTTTTTTTTTACTTCTTCTATCCATTTAGCATCTTTGTTATGTTCCACAGGATCTTCATAAATACTTCTCCAAAATGTATTTATTGCTTCTTTTTTGGGTGGTCTTTCAATTCCTTTTACCTTGTTTTCCAGTTCCTATAAAACGTTTTGGGGGGTCATCAATAAATTGCCTATTTTGTACTTTTCCTTTATATTTATCTGTGTATCTTCTAGGTTTTTCTGCCAGTGCTGATATTTTAGTTTCTTTGTGATAGTGCATGATAGATCCTTATCCATTATAATATTGTGCATTGCTTTTATGATGTTTATCTTTCTGCGTATTTTTGTTGATCTGTTCCCTCTTCTATACTCCTTAACAGTGACACTTCTTGTCTTAACTGCTTTATAATTTTCTCTGTGCAATACTTCCATCATGGTATTTGATTTCTCCCTTTGCTTTCCTGATTACTGCGTTCATTTGTTTTATCAGACGTTTGACTTTTTGGGTATTATCGACCTTCTTCACTATTTCTCTCATTGATATTAATATGTCTATCCATCTGTATTACATCAAGCAACTCTTCTCTTAACTCATTTTCTTCTAAACTGAGGGCACATTTTTTGTTCTCCATTTTCTGTGGGGCTTCTGCAGAAAGTTCTATAGCATCTTCCTGTGGCATATTCTCTTCAAATTCATCCTGTGTCATCTGTTGCTCTGTCATATGGGAACTCACTTGCCTATCACTCCTCAACATTGACTGTCAGAGTTGCCACAGTTTCCTGTTCCTTCCCTTGCTGTTCACCTTCAATTGAATGTTTATACTGGTTTCCTGTGGAAGGCTCCAAAATATCTTCATATGGCACCTGACCAGTTGCTTCCCATTCCACTAGTTTCTCCTTAATTTGGATATCTATTGCTCTATCATACTGTGGTGCTTTCTGAGTTAGATTTTCTACACTGAATCCTTTACTTCGCAGGTACCCCATAACCTCTGTTTCTATTTCTTTAACTTCTCCATTACTAATCTTCTTTTCTACTTTTCCTCTTTGTCTTCTTAGTTTTTGTATTGTAAAGTTTTCCATGTCTGGATTCCTTTGTCTGTATTTCTGTTCAAATACCTTTGGTGCTGCTCTTTTTGTATAGATTAGTTTTCCTTTCTCCTTTGCATAACTATTACACCATATTAAATCTCTTTTTCTTTCCCATGTCCATATTTCTTCTTCAGATGTTTCCTGATCTTTTTGTTTCTCCTTACTTTGGGGACTCGTTCCATCATGCTGTGTTATAACCTGTGTTAGACCTTCTACACCAGATCCTTCACTTTGCAGGCATTCCATAACTTCAGCTTCTATTTTTTTAACTTCTACTTTACTAATCTTCTTTTTATATATTCCCTCTTTGTGATATTATTTTTTTTATTGCAACATTTTCCATATCTGGATGCCTTTGACTATATTTCTCTTTGAATATCTTTGGGGCTGCCTTTTTTGTGTTGATTAATTTAGCTTTTGACTTTGCATAGATATTGCACCATATCAAATCACTCTTTCTTTCCTATGTCCATATTTCTTTATTATACTTTTCAAAAATCTCTAGGTTTTGTTGTTTATATTTGTGCACTTCCTCAGATGCTTCTTTTTCCTAACAGATCAAAGTTTCTTGGTCTGTAAAACATTTTTCACAAATCTGTTGTATTAATAAACAATTTTTTTTATCTGAGGCTTCTGACAGTTTTTCTTCTGGAAGTATTTTTCTTTCATAGGTTCATAGATTCATAGGTAGGTACTAGGCTATCTGCCCGAGGGCATTTATAAGCCTAGCCAGAGTGTGTCAGCTTTCGCTGCTCCATTGATTAATTAACTGAGTCTCTGTCAAGAAGAGCCAATGAAGTGATCCCAGCGGTGTATTTTCTGTTACCCATCCACTCGTCAAGGTTTCTGTTGAAGAGTGTTAGTGAGGAGCTCTGCCTATATAGTTAGGAATTTTGTTCCAAAGCATGGTGAGTCTCTGTGACAGGAATCTATCCCTCCAGCATGTTCTATTTATTGTTGTGGCGAGGTTTAGCTCACTAGAGCGAGTGGCTCGCAGTGACTTGGATTTCATTAGGTGGAGCATGTCCATTAATTCTGACTTGGACATGGCTTTGTAAGTCAGGCAGAGATCACCTCTGAGTAAGTGATATGCCATTGAGTACAGCTGGAGTTTTTCCAGTCAGGCTGCATAGGACATATGTTTGAGACCAGTAATCCTCTTGGTGAGGTACTTTTGTGGTCTTTCCAGCTTTTGGAAGTGTCTTTTGAGATACATCCCAAACGGGGCATTGTACTCTATGATGGGTCTGAAGAGTGACAAGTAGAGGGGCACTATAACTTCTTTATTTCTAGATGCGAACCCTTTAGTAATTAGATGGGCTACATAGAAGGATTTCCTAACTACTTTGGCAATATGATTGCAAAGGAGAGATTACTATCTACCTGGGTCCCCAGATCTCTTATTACCTCTTCTGTATTATGGGGGCTGTCACCTATGTGGTAATTCATGGGTGTTTTGTTTTTCACAAATGGGATGACTATGCATTTTTTGGCATTTAGCTTGAGACCATGACTTTGACACCAGGTGTCCGTCTCAGTAAGGCCCTTTTGGAGAATGTCCGTGTCAGCCGGAGAGTCAATTATGGCTCTCAGTTTGCAGTCATCAGCGAACTTGATTAGCCATAGTCCTCCTGTGTTTGCCTGTACTTCTGAGAAGTATATGCCGAACAGTAGGGGTCCCAGGACTGAGCCTTGTGGGACACCACTTGTGACTGGTTTAGAGTCGGACCTGGAGCCCGCTATTCTTACTGTGTGAGTTCAGTCTGTAAGCCAGTTGGCAACCCAGCTCATGACGTAGGGGTTTATGTTCAGGCTGGTGAGTTTTTCTATAATTCCCGAGTGGGGAATGGTGTCAAAAGCCTTGCCGACGTCTAGGTAGGTTGTGTGAACTACCTTCCCCTCATCTATGGCCTTGGTGACTGTCTCGAAGAAGTCAACCAGGTTTAGTAGGCATGATCTGCCCTTAACAAAGCCAAACTGGGTAGGGTCAAGTGTTTGGAGGTTCCCAATGTCTTTGTTAATGAGCTCCATGATGATGCGCTCCATAGCCTTGCAGATCAGGCTAGTCAGGCTTATGGGGCGATAGTTACCAGGGTCATTTGTGGCTCCTCCTTTGTGGAGCAGAATAACCATTGCTGTGCGCCATTCTATGGGCACGTAGCCTGTGGAGAGGCTGAGGTTGAACAGTGTGTTTAGGTGGGGGGTTAGTTCATTCTGTAGTTCGTGCAAGATGCAGCCTGGGACACCATCTGGCTCCATTGATGCTGTGCTTTTGGCTTTTGAAAGGGCTATTTTCACCTGTGCATCTGTGATTTCCGGGACACTACACTTTTCCAGTATTGTTGTGGGCTCTTTTGGGGGTGAGAGGGGGGGTGAAGTTTTCACTGAATCTATCTGCCAGCATGTTGGCAATATCAATGGGTTCAGTATATGTTGTGCTATTTTGCACTAGCTCATAGCATATCTGCGAGTTGCCACTTAGATTCTTGACATAGCTAAAGAAGGCTTTGTGGTTATCTTTCGAATCCTTGGCTATTTTTCTTTCGAAGTTAGCCTTGGAGGATTTTTTGAGGGACCTTAGTTTCTTACTGATACTGATCAGGGATGTCTTTCCTTGGGATTTGCTTTTTTTCTGAACTAGTTTCCTCCTTCTATTGTATAGCCTGCTTATGGCAGGGGTCCACCAGACTGGTTTCCTTCTCTTAGGGGAGTGAGTCTTGGTTTTGCTAGGGATGGCATGATCCATGCATCCTTGTAGGTGCTCGTAGAGTGCATTTGTAAAGGTTCCTGCATCTTAGACACTGTTATCCTTTAGCGTGGGAGATGTGAAACGTACCACCTCTGTCTTAAGTAAGGTGAAGTTTGCTATAGAAATGTTTTTCACTGTGGTTTCCTTGGTTGGAGGTGGTGGTGTGGTGTGGACATCCAGAGTGATTAGTTTATGGTCTGATCTAACCAGTCCGGGTTGACATCTGGTGTAGAACACCTGTCGCCCATGTTGGTGATGACCAGGTCCAATATGTTTTCACCTCTGGTAGGGGAGTTTACCAGCTGACCCAGGGTATTTGAATTGATAAATTCCAGGAAGCGCTGGACCTGGGAGTTTGTACTTGAGTAGTTTTCCCAGTTAATGGTAGGGTAATTGAAATCGCCCAATATCAGGGTGTTCGGTAGGACCTTCATGTTTTCCAGTGTCTCCCAAAAGGCGGAGTGGTGGTCCTAGGTCATGGAGGGTGATCTGTAGCAGGCTACAATTTGCATTGCAGATTTGCCTGATGTTAGTTGCACATGGATGATCTTGGAGGTATTATGCTGCACCACTAACCTGGAGGTGTAGGTATCCTTGATGAATATGGATACACTTCCTCTTTTTGTGTTTCGGTCCATGTTCTGTGGCCAAAATGTGTGGTATGAGTTGTAGCCCGGTAGTGCTGGAGTGCTCAGTAAAGCCTTGAACCAGGTTTCAGTTACTGCACAGATGTTGACGTTCTCCATACTGATGAGTGCTTCAAGCGCGTGCATTTTGAGATTTAAACTCCTGGTGTTGAGTAGTATAACCCTCATTTTGTTATTTGTGATGTTTACGGAGGTAGATTTGACTTTTGAGCCTTGCCTAAAAAAGGCACTATGGGGGCAGCAAGAGCCTTGGCCAGTATTAAAAAGCCTAGGGTGACAGGTGACATGAGACGGCTTGTCTCTTGCAAAGTAACAAAGCCTGTCGAGCATGTCATCCCAGGCTGACAGACACTGGATCCCCTTTGAATGACACCAGAAGCTTAGCCAATTGTTGAAATTGATCATTTTTTTCTTTATACTGTGGTATCATTCTTGGTGAGGGCAGGATGCTGATCAGGGTCAGGGTCATAACCGCCTGGGCTACATGATCAGAGAGCTCTTCCATGTTTCCTTTCATGTAGTCCAGGGAGGTACATCTCGGGTCATTCACACCAACATGAACAATGACAGAGTCACATCTGTACTTGTTCTGGAGTGACCTGAGTGCTCTCTCGCAATCTTTTTGTATATCTTGTATCTGGCAATTCTGAGCTTTTTGCATAATAGTAGCAATACATAATTTCTTTCTTATCCTCAATAGTCTCAGTAGTGGTTAATGTGGGAGTGAAATGGCTGATGTGGGAGTATGCTTCAAGCTCCATAGTGAGATGGACGATGTGGAAGCATATGCCCTTTCCTATAATGAGGGCAGTAAAGGGAGGACATGCTCCATTCATGACAGTGCTAGTAATAATCAGAGAGTAAATCTTATTTCCTACATTGGCAAAGACAGTGTAAACAGGTATCCTTCCCATAATGAGAGATGTCTTAATGAATATTTTTCTCAATGGTATGGGCAGTATAAGTGCACATTTTTCTCTGTAGTGAAAGGGAGACAGAATGGGAGTATATTTAACTTCTTACAGTGGCACTCATTCTTTGGATACATACTCTAGCAACTCCTGTAACAGAAGCAATATGTGAACATCGTCTATAAACTATGACCACAGAGGCAGTATGGAGCAATAACATCTTATTTTCTGTATTTGTAGAAAAGTACAGGTCCAGACATATGTAGAAATATGAATGCACAGAAGAAAACTGAAGATCTTTCTGGTCTTACTGATTGTTGCATCAAGTTTTATTCAGCCAGCCCACCTTTCCTGCCCCCTTCCTCTGTTATACTCATATCCTGCTCACCTTCACCCAGTCTGGAAGCATTATATAGTGGTTTGGCACCCTCTCTGATGACGTATTTTACTTAACCCAAGCTACAGCTTGCTCAGTCAGTATGAAGATCCTGACCCACCACCCACCACCACCACTTCTGTTCACTCTTATTAGCCTGTCTCATTCATAGTTTCATCTGATTATTTTCTGGACCTAAATCAAGGTTCTCCCTTTATCCATCCATTCCTTTCTCACCTCAGTGGAGAACAGATCTTGCTCTTCCATACTCTCCCTGTAAGTTTTGCATTTCATCCTCTTTCCTGTCTTAGAGCTTTTCTTTGCATACTCTCTAATAGTTTTATTTCTTTTTTATCTATACAGCTTTTAAAATTGCATGCAGAATTCACTTGTTCTCTGGACAGTGACCTATATGATAAGAGTGTAACCTCATTGTCTCTGAACTTTGTGCCCCTCCAGATGAGGCCAACATCAAATTTACCTTAACTAGTTTCGATGAATCTGAAGCTGGCTGTTTACTGTCATCATTATAACTAGTCCTAGACCACTGTTTATGCCATTTACTTTGAGTAGGGTTCTTCAGGTTTTATATTCTGTAGCTGTGTTGTTATTCCCGGTTGTAGTACTTTTTGTTCTTCGATGTTAAAGCTCAGTTGGCATCTGCCAGCTAACTCTAGTATTATATCCTGATCTCCCTATATCTCCCATCTCCTACCATTTCTCCTGTGTATGTGTCATCAGCAGAGCGGTTTATCTGATTGTGTATACCTCATTTGATGGCCATGACAAATACTAACAAGCACAAATGCCAGGACCAGGCCCTATATGATATTTATCCTCCCCCCTTTTTGTATAGCATCCCTTTATGATCATCCTGTTTGTCTTTCACTCCAGTCACTTTTCCAACAGTGTAATAATTTCTCTCCCTACTTCTACATGCCTCATCAATTTTCTTATAAATATTTTATGGGTTGCAGAATCGAATAACATGCTAGAACCCAAGTAGATAAAATTTACTGTATATCCCTGCTCTTCCTTTACCATATCCCACTTGTAGAAGTGGATTAGGTCTGGCTGGCAAATCCTTCTAGCCATACATATGCTATGATCAGTGTCCTGCTTCTAGTCTTTCACTCGGGATACATGAGTTTAATCACAATAGGTGTGATCACAGCAGGACTAGTTGATTCAATTTTATCAATTCCATTTTTGTTCTATTGCCTTCATCCAACTCCTGTTTTTAATTAAAGAAATAGTAGTCTTAATAGGCACACTGCAGCACTCTGAGAGTAAAGATTTTTCTCCTTATTTCCAAGACTGTACAGTCCTAGAGTTAGTCTATTTGGAGAATGTACGAGTGTGCATGTTGCAAGGCAATTGCCCTGCTACACTTTGTTTTTAGTTGTTGTTAAAGTGGACATTGCATGTTGTCGACTTTTTCATTTATTTCTTAGTTCAATGTAATTCTGGTTGTGTAATCACTGTCAATCTTTTTTTCCTGCCACCAAGGTCAGAATTACTAGTGTGTAATTTGTAGACTTCACTCTGACTCCTCTACTGTGGAATGGCACCACTGCAACCTTTTATCAGTCTTCAGAAATCGCTCCAGGGCCAAAGATAATATGTTCATAGATTTCCACTAAGCTTAAGGTCAGAAATCCACCAAGTGGCTTAGCCACATCACTCTTGTAATAATTCCCTCTTATAGATGAAAATGATTAAGTCTAGGCATGACTTTATTGTTACTCGTTTAGTCATCAGGGTGGGCTTTGCAGGTTTTCAGGGAGGTGCTCTGCTTGTTGTGAACATGGATTCTATTCCAAAGATGTGGAGGTGCATTTGATAAGAAGCCTAGCATACCAGCAGGTATTGTTGATTTTACACTGTGAGTTCAATGTTCTTGGAATGGTCATTAGATGATCTGTGAAGGTAAAACAAGCCAATAAAGGAGAGATATTTTCATAGCCTGAACTGCTGGACAAAGACTTGCCTTCATGAGCATGTAGGACACTGATTAGAAGAACACATATTTTAATCTATCTGGGGAAACTTAATTGGCTTAAGATAAATATTTTCTCCAAAGGAATTTTTGGGACCTTTCAAGTTGTAGAAAGCTTAGCTAGGTATAGTCCCTCAAAAATAGGTCACAGTGTGACACAGGGAACTGACATGGCAACAAACACCACTTTGGGTGACAGCAATGTAAATGAGCATGTACAAATAGTTCCTGTGTGTAATCTATATAAATAGAACTGTATACAAGCATTCTGTCCATGGAAAAAGTATTTCCAATAGCTCTGGTGACCAGCTGTCATGAGGCCAGCAACAGCATAACATGATATGTATGGCAGGTGTGCACACAGACATTTACCATCCTGTGGAAATTTTGCCTAATTTATCTGAGCTTAAAAATAAATACAGACTTGTGAGGAATACATATCAGTTATACCATAGCTGACATGCTCAACAATATGTACATAGTCAGTGCAACAGTCCTATACACGGCAGACCAGAAACACATTTGGCATCTATTGGCTACAGCACCAGCCACCTAGTTTGTCAATTGACAGGAACTAGTCCACATAGATATAGGGGTGGTGACTGACAGGCAGCTAATAGCATGATAGGTCATGGAACACTGCAGGACATTATACACAGGTTGACCAGTGCCTTGTTCACCTATGACAGAGATAGTCAAAGGTGTTACACCATACACATTTATTTTGTGTGGGAGACACATAGGTTCATAGGTAGGTTCATAGGTAGGTACTAGGCAATTGGCCGTAGGGCCTATATAAGCTTGGCCAAAAATGTACCCTGGCTTTCGCCACCCAAGAAAATTATATTCCTGTGCCCCTGTAGAGCAGAGCCACAGAGGTGTTCCCTGGGTGAATTTCCTATTTCCCATCCAATCATCAAGATTTTTCTTGAAGAGTGCTAATGAGGAGCTTTGTTTGATATAGATAGGTAGTCTGTTCCAGAGTATGGGAAGTCTCTGGGACAAGAATCTATCCCTCCTGCATGTTCTGTTTATTGTGGTGACAAGGTTTAGGTCCCTAGAGTGTGTAGCTCAGAGGGATTGGGATTTCCTTAAGTGGAGCATGTCCAACAGCTCTGGGTTTGACATAGCTTTGTATGTTAGGCAGAGATTGCCTCTGAGTAGGTGATATGCGACGGAGTAAAGCTGGAGTTTTTTGAGACGGTCTGCATAGGGCATCTGTTTGAGGCCAGTAATCCTCTTTGTGAGGCATTTCTGTGGCCTCTCCAGTTGTTGTAGATGCCTTGTGAGGTACATACCCAAAGGGGCGTTGTACTCTATAATGGGTCTAATGAGTGATGAGTAGAGGGGAACAATGACCTCTTTTTTTCTGGATGAGAAACTTTTTGTGATGAGGTAAGCCACATAGAAGGATTTCCTGACCACTGTGGTGATGTGATTATCAAAGGAGAGACTACTGTCCACCTGTGTCCCAAGGTCTCTTATCACATTTTCGGTGTTGAGTAGACTACCAGCTATGTGGTAGTTCATGGGTACAGAGTTTTTACCAAAGGGGATGACAATACACTTTTTGGCATTGAGCTTCAGGCCATGGCTTGGACACCAGGCATCTGTCTCAGTGAGGCCCTTTTGTAGTATGTCCACATCATTAGGAGTTTCGATTATGGCTCCTAGTTTACAGTCATCTGCAAACTTTGTTAGCCAAAGACCTTCTGTGTTAGCCTGTACTTCAGAGAAGTAGATACCAAACAGGAGAGGACGCAGGACTGAACCCTGTGATACTCCACTTGTCACTGGTCTGAAGTCGGATTTGGAGTCTGCTACTTTCACAGTGTGGGTTCTGTCCGTGAGCCAGTTGGCAACCCATCTTGTGACATATTTATACCTAATTTAGTGAGCTTATCTATAATTCCAGAGTGGGGGATGGTGTCAAAAGCCTTGGCAAGATCTGGATAAGCTGTGTGAACCACCTTACCCTCATTTATGGCCTGTTAAAATATTCAGGATGTGTAGCAGTGTCTCATTCATCTGATTAAATCCAGAAGCCACCTTCTCCTGTAAGGACTCTTTCACAACAGTGTTCCTGAACCAGCAGAGCATGGCTATTCCTGCTTCGTGAGCAGTAGGGCCCCTCACCACAGTAACATCCTGTTGACTTGCAAGAAGGCAGGTCATTTGACTCTCACTGGTATCCAGAATTTGGGTCCACAGTGTCTTGCATTTCACTGACTTAGTTAACAGTTTGGTAAAGAATGATATACATATGCAGGTATTACCTACAGAGTGTACCATAGTCTGCCTTTATAATGATACTTTAAACCTATGTGCAACAGACGTGCCAGACAACTCCATATGGAGAAGATGCCACTTACAGCTGGCCCTGCGCACCATTCTCAATTTCATGCCTAAAAAGGGCATGCATTTAATGATACTGATAGACATTCCTAATAAAATCCACAGCCTTCTAATCAAACTAACCCTTGAACATCATTATCCACTGCCCATCCACATTTAGCACCTACTACTGACCAGGTCACCTGTATTGACAGTTACTTCATTGCCTTGGCCAGTGCAACAGCACAAACTTGTTTATAGATATTATCGGATGTAACAAGTAAGGTATTATTTTAAACTTTGACATGCTTGCCTGAAACACGTTACTTATGTATGTCAATGCGTACATATTAGTGTTGGCTTAATAAGGATGGACTTCACTGACAAATATGCAACAGATGAAACATTGCAGACACAGACTGTTACAGATGTTCAGACATGGAGGCATGTGGAAGACTAAGCAACTCCCCAAATGTCAAATATTTGCAGCCAAATTACTGGAATTCCTTACATTTCTGAGTTAAGTTCCCACTACAGACAATACCATATAACCTAGACAAATGCACAGTAGCCAGTATAGGAGTTAATATACCCTGAAAGTACAGCACACAAACTATGCACGTTTATCATATACATCATACAGTTGTCGCCTCACAGCAAGAAGTTGTCCCGTTCGATTCTCAGCTAGAGCGTCTTCTGTGTGGAGGCATGCATGAATGGGTGTGCCTTCATTGAAGGTTGTGCATCAGGGCTGATAACTCGGCACATAAAAATCCACTACCAAATATTAGCGGACCAGAGTTCTGCTGTGGCGACCCCTAACCGGGATAAGCCAAAAGACACAACAACAACAACAACATCATACATCAGGTTACATACACATATATGTAACACCTTCACAGTATCCTGCCTGTACCCCTAAAGTACTAGACTTGTCTTGGTAAGCACACTAAACAACAAATTTCCAACACCTGCAGCTCAACATAGAGAAATATACGTAAGCTGTGACTGCATTTTTAGTGTTTCCTTCACCCCGAGTAGTGCTATCTACACTGCAGGCAGTGCCTATGAAAGTGCAATGAGTAGTTGCATTCCAAAAGCCATGGAACGGTTACAGTCTACATCCCAAATAAACCTAAAAAAGTAAAGGAAGAGTGTACATGGTAAAAAAATGAAGGTCTAGGTGAACACTTAGAGAAGACAGGTTTTAGTTTCTCAGCAACCTGCTTACTCCAACACTGCGGATAATTGAGTTTCCTTCTATTGATTATTAAAGCAATGCCAGATCTGCATCCCAGAGCACTTGATCCCTATTTGCTGGTAGATGTTGGTAGCTGGATCCTCCTAGGCATCTCTGTGATGAAATGGACTCCCTCCCCTTGTCTAAATACACAGTCCTTAGTGCATCTAATTGGGAGAAGCTTTATCATCAGATTCCAGTCATCCCACAGTGACCTCCATGATTCACTTCTCCATCAGGATGCACTTGCTATTTCCAGTTCATTTAGACATTGTTGTAAAGTAGTGTCACAGATGCACATCCTTTGCTATCAAAGATTACCAAAAAATGGTATAAAGGGAAGATGATCTGTGCCCAGTATAAAAGGGAATACTATGAAGCATGACTTGTAGTTCACAGGATACTATAGTGACCAACTGTCAACATCCATGTCCACTGTGCTGTGAAACACTCTGGTCCAGTAGCACATTGGAACTGCCCAATGCACTGCACAACTCAGTTTTTCTTTCTCAAATCAAGATAATGCCATTCCATAACATTCAGTAGAAACAAGCCTTGTTAATGTGTGACTTAACAGATCCATGAAGCTCTGTTCAGAAAGAATTGCATTGTGTACTCTGCTGCAAACTACCTCCGACAGGGAATAGAAATGCACCAGGCATTTGAAGCAGCACACATAGTTCTGACTTCATCCTGTATTAGGTCTTCATTATGCTTAACAGCAAAATGCTTCTGTTGCCTGTTTATTGGCTCCATTACCTCGCTGACCCTCTTCAAGTGCAACCTTGTTGAGTGGATTTGAAACCACAAATTTGTCCCAGGAGTCCCACCTGTGTCCCTCATTGACAGGGGTGACAGGTGCTGACTGAGGTTTCTTTTTTGGGAGATAAACTCTTGGCTAGGCTTGTAAGGGCCTCAGGGCCATTAGCCTAGTAATCTCCTATGATCCTAAAAATTATTTGATAATGGATCTGATAGGAGAAGAGTAAAGGGGACAAAGACATCTTAGACCTAAAAAAGTTGTCATACAGAGCAGTTGCAGATGGAAGAAGGACTTTCTTACCACAGCTGGACATGGTTAAGAGAGCTCACTGTCAGTCTAAGTATCCAGGTGCCTAATAATGGGGTCTGTTTTAAGATGCAATTTCAATCACATAAAAAGAAAGTGATAGGGTCTTATCAAAGGCAACTGTGCTATCTTTCTTAGAATTTAGAATTTGCCCATGACTAGCAGTAGCACACCAGATGTAGGACTGATCTTAGCCTTGTTGGATTTTTTTCTCATCTTTTCTTCTCACGTTGGAAATCTTCTCTTCTTTTCTCTAGTGAAAATGGATGCAAACAGATATTTTTAAGATGTTCACTTGCTCTTCTCCGCCTTGCACTCTTTTCCCTCATTAATTAGTTTACTAAACTGTGTTTTCATGTTTCTGCTTTCTGCTATGCATCTGACAAAGAAAACTTTCTTTGCCTTTCTTATTTCTTACACTACCTCCATATCCAGCATTTGCCCTAGTTGTTTTATTTCCATTTTTAGACCATTGCAGGGCTACAACATATGTTCTGCATACCTGCATCCTGTATCCTTTTCAGTTCATGCTGACATTTTTCCTCTTTATTGCTTCCTTGGCTTTCTTACTAAGCCATAGTGGGCTACTCTTTCTCTTGGCATTGCTGTTCCTGCCTATTCCCTTCCTGATAGTCTCTCATAGGCTTTATTTTATTCTACCCTATAAATCAGTTACAGTTTTACTAAAAATTCATGCACTGATAATATTTCTGGTAAATTTTCCCAAACTTCTTTAGTCTATTCTCCAACAGTACTTTAGGGTGGTTTGAATAATCATAACTGGCCAGCCTTCCCTTTATCTTTTTGTCCTGTAGTGTACTATGTTTGGGCAGTACCATGTCTAGTATTGTCTCCCTCCTAGTGTGTTTCTGTAGCAGCAACGTGTGCAAATCCTTCCTGGCCCATAACTTTGTTACTCTGCCTTCCTACCCCTGACACAGGCATGCTGTGCTCCATATTTACCATTCTCTGCAGCTACTCATGCATTAACCCAGTCATTGTCATTTACCAATGCTTTGTCTTCAATACTGAGGGTTTGTGTTTCACAGTCACTGAATGTTTACTTTCTGGCAGATGATTATATTTAGTTTATGGAGTTTTCTCCCTGTATCCAGTTGGACATTCCAGGGCAACAGGGCAAATAAATAATTATAATAATTCTGCCACACTACCATCACTACAGTGTGTAAGTGAACAAAATCACAATATATTTTATCAGACTAGGGAGTGGTATATACTTCTGCCATGTCTTTATCAATGATAAAATGCAGCAGTCATGCTTTAAAACAGCCCCTGTCAGTGTGAGGAAAGAGAGAATCTGATGATATAATATCCACTTCATAACAGTGCTGACCATATGATATCCTAGATGTTCCCATTAATAATGTAATTCAGCTTTGATAGTGCTGGAAATGCTGTAGGAATAATTCACATTTTACACAATGACACAGAGAATATGAGAGCATACCAACTTCAACAAAAGAATAGAGAAACTGTAAAGTAAGTTGTATTTCCAAAGTGAAAACAAGACTATGGAAACATGAGAAAGTGCCACATTTCCCTTAGTAACATATTGCACGTGAGTATCACACAAGGAGGTCTCAGCAAAGGAACATTAGTGACTATGGGGGTGTAATATTCTGCACAGCAACAGGGACACTATGAGAATAAAGTACTTTCAACACAGGGAAAGTACTCACCACAGTAATAGTGGCAGTGTGGAAGTATGCACCATGAAACACTGCAGTATTACAGGTGTCTGATGTATCAGAACATTCCCTACTTACCACAATAATAGTGACAGTGTGGTAGCATGCTCCATGAAACACTGCAATATTATGAGTATCTGTTGTATCAGATCATTCCCTTCTTAACACAGTAATAGGGACAGTGTGGGAGCATGCTCCTTAAAACACTGCATTATTACAGGTGTTTGATGTATCAGAGCATTCCCTATTTACCATAGTAACAGTGAGAGTGTGATAGCATGTTCCATGAAACACTGTAGTATTACAGGTATCTGTTCTATCAGAGCATTCTCTTCTTAACACAGTAATAGGGACAGTGTTATTACAGGTGTTTGATGTATCGGAACATTCCCTATTTACCATAGTAACAGTGAGAGTGTGATAGCATGTTCCATGAAACACTGTAGTATTACAGGTATCTGTTCTATCAGAGCATTCCCTTCTTAACACAGTAATAGGGACTGTGTGGGACCATTTTGCATGCTGCATGGTAGTAGTAAGATTATTCCCAGTTCATTGCAGTGGTAGATACATTGTGTGACCATGCCTTGAGCTACACAGTAGAAGCAGTACAGGTGGCAGTGCATTCTGCACTACCCCAGTGATAGAGACAGTTTGGGAGCTTGCCGCATAACACAATGCAACAGTACATGTATCACAGCAATCTATACTCTCAACAGTGTTAGAGACAGTGTAGGAGCATGCCACATACCACAGTTTAACAGTACTTGTATCACAGCATTCTGTACTCTCAACAGTGTTAGAGACAGTGTGGGAGCATGCTACATACCACAGTGTAAAAGTACTTGTATTACAGCATTCTGTACTCTCAACAGTGTTAGAGGCAGTGTTGGAGCATGCCACATTCCACAATGCAATAGTACATGTATCATAGCATTCTGTACTCTCAACAATGTTAGAGACAGTGTGGGAGCATGCCACATTCCACAATGTAAAAGCACTTGTATCACAGCATTCTGTACTCTCAACAGTGTTAGAGACAGTGTGGGAGCGTGACACATTCCACAATGAGATAGTACATGTATCACAGCATTCTGTACTCACCACAGTGTTAGAGACAGTGTAGGAGCATGCCACATATCACAGTGTAACAGTACTTGTATCACAGCATGCTCCCACAATGTCTCTAACACTGTGGTGATTAGAAAATACTGTGATACATTTATTATTGCCTTGTGGTATGTGGCATGCTCCCACACTGCATTTTATACTCACCACAGTGTTAGAGAAAAATTGGGGGTATGCCATAAATCACAGTGTAATAGTTCATGTATCACAGCATTCTCTACACACCACAGTGATATGCTATATTTCTTTGCATTTAGAATTTGCCAGTGACCAGCACATCAGATCCTGAATTGATCTAAGCCTTGCTGGATCTTTCTTTCTCCTCTTTTCTCCTCACATTGGAAATCTTCTCTTATTTTCTGTAGTGAAAATAGATGCAAACAGATATTTTTAAGATGTTCACTTGCTCTTCTCCCCCTTACATTCTTTTTTCACATTGCTAAGTTTACCAAAGTGTGCTTTCATTTTCCTGCTGTCTGCTATGTATCTGACAAAAAAAAAGTTTCTACACTTTCCTTATTTCTTCCACTACCACCATCTCCATCATTTGCCCTAATGTTTTTACTTCCATTATAGGGGTAAGTGCATGCCTAATTCCCTACAAAAGTAGTCCCAGGATAAAGGCGCACCTCATGCCTGATACCTTTTGGGGTAAGTGCATGACTAATTCCCTATGGTAGTACTACCAGTATGAATGTGCACGTCGTGCCTCATACCTTAAGGGTAGTTGCATGCCTAGTTCCCTACAGTAGTACTCCTAGTATGAATGTGCACCTCGTGCCTCATACCTTAAGGGGTAGGTGCCTGCCTAATTCCCTACAGTAATGCTCTATGTATGAATGTGCACCTCCTGTCTCATACCTCAAGGTGTAGGTGCTTGCCTAATTCCCTACAATAGTAGTCCCATTATGAATGTGCACCTCCTGTCTCATACCTTAAGGGGTAAGTGCTTACCTAATTCCCTAGAGTAGTACTCCCTGCATGAATGTGCACCTCCTGCCTCATACCTTAAGGGGTAGGTGCTTGCCTAATTCCCTACAGTAGTACTCCCAGTATGAATGTGCACCTCGTGCCTCATACCTTAACGGGTAGGTGACTGCCTAATTCCCTGCAGTAGTACTCCCTGCATGAATGTGCACCTCATGCCTCATACCGTAAGGGGTAGGTGCCTGCCTAATTCCCTACAGTAATGCTCCCTGTATGAATGTGCACCTCCTGCCTCATACTTCAAGGTGTAGGTGCTTGCCTAATTCCCTACAATAGTAGTCCCATTATGAATGTGCACCTCCTGCCTCATACCTTAAGCGGTAAGTGCTTGCCTAATTCCCTACACTAGTACTCCCTGCATGAATGTGCACCTCATGTCTCATACCTTAAGGGGTAGGTGCTGGCCTAATTCCCTACAGTAGTCGTCCCAGTATGAATGTGCACCTCATGCCTTATATTTTAAGGGATAGTTCCATGCCTAATTGCCCAGTAGTTGCTCCACTATGAATGTGCACCTAATGCCTCATACCTTTTGGGGTAGGTGCATGCTTAATTCCTTATAGTAGTAGTGATAACTTTGGCATGCGCTTTATTCTCTACAGTGTTTCTTTCTATCAGGATAGTAATACCCTCAAAAACACAGATAAGCCATTTAAAAACTTCAGTGTATTGACCCCAAGCTGATATTTTAGGGAAAAGATTTAATAGCACTCTGAACTCTAAGCTAAAGAAGGCCATAATACATGAGGGTAAGAAATTAGATCAAGTATTTCCTTATCTTTGATTTGATCTCAGAGAGATACCACAATCTTTAATACCTGTATTAACTTCACACACAGAACTATGACACATGTACACATGCAGTTATAAAACAAGACAGACATTTAAAGCATTTTCCTATTCATGTATAATACATATAAGATTTCTATCTTAACTATTATCGTTCACTTCAGCATTACATAGATTGCCGAACTCCTACCTTTCCTAAATTTTCATTCTGCTTCCTTCTCTTTATCTTGCATGTGTTGTTCTCACAAATCTCACCTATTTCTGTGTAGTTTGTTCCTTCCTTTTTCTAATGATCTCCCCTACACTTTTATCTCCTTTACAATATTTAGTAATTCAGTTACAGTTAGTTTAAATTTTGAATTCCGTTTTCTAGAAATTCCTTTTTTTGGCAACCATCAGCATTAAGCCTAGTAAGGCCTTACTATGTCTTGGCAATTCAGTTTAATCTTCCATAGAGTTACCTCATTTGAGTTATTATATGGGACACATGCCTGAAGTTCGTTAGATGTAAGTAAAGACACATAACAGATTGATAGACATCCTTAGCCACAGATACAGGCTTTAAACATACAATGCACATAACTGTTACCTAAATATGCTATTTGACTCTATTCAGAAATTCATTATGTCTCTTCTTAATTGCATATCTATCATTGTTGTTGAATTCTTACTTGAACTTGGTTTGTTCTGTATATAAACCACAAGTTGCTTTGTATATAAATTACTGCTATATGTATTGTATTGTTTTTGTATTATATTGTATTGTACAATGTGGTGCTTTTGTCCCCGGGTCTCCTCTGAAAATGGGCCCCTGGCCCAGTCGGACACTACCCAGTTAACAAATGAAATAAATAAATAACAGCAAGTGAAAATCCCATTTGAACATTTACTAGCACATTACACAAGCACACATGGTAGGCTGAAGATTGTTGTGCCAATTAGCTGGAAATTATTATGCCAGTCATAGCTCTCAACCTTCCATCTCCAAAATGAGGAACAGCACCTTTCCTAATGTGGAACAAATGGGTAAAATATGGAACACTCACTAACTGGTTACTAACAACTTCATCTAGGGAAGCTCATAGGATGGTTAAAATGCAATATTTTTGATTATATAACAGTTATTTTAATTAACTGGCAGACTCAGTAAATCTTGTGTTAGTATCTGTGAAGCTATGTGTGTCTCCACTAAGACCTGGTTAAAATTTAACAGCAACAAACCCTGCTTTACTGCTAAACTTAAGATGCTTTGTCCAGCCAGGGAAGAAGTGGTGAAGGAACAGTTTATAGACAGGCAAGGAACACACTGACAAAATCAAAGTGGCTAAAAAGAACTATTCTGAAAAGCTGAAAAAAAACGTTTTTAGCCAATCATCTACATCAGTGTGGACAGGTCTACAAAACATTACAAACTCCAGGAAACCATCCCCGTACACTGCAGCTAATTACCAGCTGGCTGATGACTTGAATGCTTTTTACTGCAGGTTTGATAAGCCTGAGGCTACAAATGACACTGTTACCAGTTCTCTCACTGTTCAGACTTATAGGACTCTCTCTTCGATGCACTCTCACATTCAACCTGCATTAATTATCTCTGAAGAGGATGTGTGTCATTTTTTTTTTTATTCTTAAATGCAGCAGGTATAGATGGGGTTTCATCCTCTTGTTTAAAAACCTGTGCTGATCAACTGGCTCATGTTTTTACTTGGATTTTTAATAAATCATTAAAGCTATATGAAGTTCCCTTATGAATCAAACAAGCCACGATCATTCCAGTCCCTAAAATATCCAGTATAACAGAACTGAATGACTACAGGTCTGTTGCTTTGATATTGGTTGTCATGAAGACTTTGAAAGGCTGGTGTTAGCTCACTTGAAGGATATTACAGATGCCTTGTTGGACCCCCTTCAGTTTTCTTATTGAAAGAACTGGTCAATGGATGATGCAGTTAATATAGGTTTGCACTATATCTTGCAACAACTTGATGATCCAGGGGCATATGCAAGGATTCTGTTTGTGGACTTCAGCTCTACATTTAATACAATAATTCTGGAACTTCTTCACTTGAAACTCTCTCAGCTTTCTGTTCCTGCCTACACCTGTCAGTGAATCACCAGTTTTCTGACCACTAGGAAACAGCATTTGAAACTGGGCAAATTTACATCTAGCTATTGCACGATTAGTACAAATGCCCCCAGGGATGTGTGTTCTCCCCATTGCTATTCTCCCTCTACACTAATGACTGCACCTCTAAGGACCCCTCTGTCAAACTTATTAAAAACGCGGATGATACAACCATCATTGGTCTCATCAGGAATGGTGATGAGTCTGCATACAGGTGGGAGGTTAAGCAACTGGCCCTTTGGTGTAGTCAGAATAATCTGGAGCTGAAAACTGTGGAGATGACAGTGGACTTTAGGAGTGGTATTACAATATTATTCCCCCCTCTTTATATTTAATACTGCTGTGTCAGTTGTAGAAACCTTCATTTTAGGGATCTATAATCTCCCAGGACTTGAAGTGGAAGACCATTGTAGGGTCCATCACAAAAAAAGGCACAACAGTGAATGTATTTTCTGTGACAGCTGAGGAAGTTCATCCTCCCACATGAGCTGTTTATTCAATTCTATACAGCAGTCTTTGGGTCTGTTCTCAGCTCATCCATAACAGTGTGGTTTGGATCTGTGTCTAAACATGACAAAAATAGGTTACATCGAATAGTCAGGTCTGCCGAAAATAGCACTGGTGCTATTTTGCCCTCCTTACAGGACCTGGTACTATTCCAGAGTCATGAAATGGGCAGGGGGAAATCATCACCGACCCTTCACATCCAAGCCACCATCTTTTTAAACTATACCATCAGCCAGACATTATAGATTAATACGCACCAAAACAAGTGGATATAAGCGCAGTTTTTGTCCACAGCCCATCAAGTTCATAAATGTTAATTCAGCTTATTAGGCTGGGAATTCTTTTTCCCAAGCCTCTGAGGGTTCTGCAATATTGTTTACTTGTTGTTAATACTTACTTCTTTCAGAGTTTATTTCAGTACTTTTTGCAATGAGTTGCACTTTGCACCTTGTACGTATAATTATATGTATATTTACATTTTTGTCTTGTTTTTAATAGTCGTATGTATGTAATTTATGTAATTCATACTTGGAGTCATTGAAACTGGAGTCAAACTCCTTGTATATGTGCATACTTGACCAATAAATGTGATTCTGAATCTGATTCTGATTTGCCATGTTCATCAGTTAAAAAACTGCTAACAATGAATGTGTGACAAATTCTTTCAACATGGAACTTTGCAGAACATGAATGTTTTAAGACCCCAAATGAGGAACATTCTTCCTAATGAAGCACACTTGAAAGGTATGATGCAGATACTGAAGGATTATATTTAAGGGGCACAACAAATGCAGCAGACGATGTATATCAAGAATGCCAAATGCAGGGAGTTTAAAGCAGGGGGCAATTTGAAGTGTTAGGGAAAATGAAGGAAGTGAATTACGGGAAAAGACAAACTGGAAAAAGAAGACCAGAGCATATGTTTCAAATAAATGTGTTAAAATTATAGTGGGAATCTTAAGCTCATTCTCCTTGTTTCTGCAGTCGTGTTCCATGTTCTACCATAATATCTAGAATAGACATCCCTTCTCAAAAAGTACCATATGCTTTAAGCAGCTATATGGCATAGAAGAATAAAGCCCTGAGTATGGCTCAGGCAAACTGATTTTGTTTAGTAGCTCCTATGCCTGTAGGAGCTGGTCAGGGAATGATGGGAAGGAGTGACCTCTGCTGATTTGTCCATCCTCGGGGGATTGAGGGTGTTGGGTGTGGTTCACTGCACATGTAACACCTAGCAGAAGATCTAGATGTTACATCCTGTGGAGCTTGAACCTGCTGAATTTGAGCTGACCTGGTACACTCTCTGTGTTTGATAAGGGGAAATTAACATGCAAAGGCATGCTTTCCAGTGGAAGTCAACAGTATGGAACTCAGAAGTTCTGCCAAGGGTGGAGGCAGTACTTCAGAGGGAGAGGATAGGCTGCTCTGTTGGACTAAGCTGGTCCTCTATCTGCCACTCGATTCTGTCTTTGGGAAACAGAGGGTCAATTGGGATTCCTTGGTTGGAATAAATAGGCCTCAGGGCTCACACCTTTCCCAGGAATGCCCATGATACTATTGGGTGCAGGTAGAAGAGATATTGGGCAGGGTTCTTCAGGGAGCAAAAACAGCAACATATGCCTTAAGTTACATTTCTTGTGGTATAAGCACGCTCTCAGTCGTAAGTAACAGAAAAACAGAATGTTTACATCAAAACTAGTATTTTTAGAAGAAAAACAGGATACTGGTAGTTTCTCAACATCCACTATGCCACAAATGCACACATGCATGCTTGTGCATTAATGTATTTAATTTCAGCAGTAATTGTGTTATTGGATGAGTGCTAACACAACATAGTATTTCAGAAAATTGCCTAAAATAATGAGCAGCAATGCATAACAATCCAATGAGTGAGTAACAACATAGTTCTTACAAACTAAGACCATCCCTTCATAAAGCCCCCATTCTCCTATGTGAAAATATTACTATGGCAACATGACCACTTCTTGAAGTAATCGATGCAGTAAAGAAACATGTTGTATCTCCCACAATGGCTTGGTCTCCAAGAGAATATATTATATACCCTGCAGTAATATGGATGGCATAGAAACAGGCTTTCATAGTGATATACAC
The DNA here is from genome assembly GCF_019279795.1 of Protopterus annectens. NCBI lineage: Eukaryota > Metazoa > Chordata > Ceratodontiformes > Protopteridae > Protopterus > Protopterus annectens. The sequence goes on along the minus strand of NC_056741.1, from coordinate 1,270,008,444 downwards.
ACTCCCCATAGTAACAGAAATGCTACAGAAGCATGCTGTATTTCTGAAAGGGTTTTGTGAGCTAAAAGAATATACCTTAGTCCCCACCATAAGAGGGACAGTTTATAAACATACTGTACCATGAACAGCTTTAAGCAGAGTGAGAATGTATAGGCTGCTCCCTCAGAGTAACAGATACAGTTGAGAAACATTATTGTCCTCTCAGTGACATGTAAAATACAGGAGTATACCACATTTTCCAGTGTACTAGGACCAGTAGAAAAGCATGCTGCATGAGTAAAATAGGTATATCCTGCTCCCCAAAAGAAAAACAACAGTGCAGGGCAAGCCATAATAATATACAGCTCGAACATAAGCTCCTGGCTCTACTATGTGGACATTACACGGGCATAACTTATTTGCCAGTTATTGATGAGTTAAGGTAGCATGTTCCACTCTACATAGTTATATGGACTGTATGGGGACATGTCCTAATCCTTAGAGTAATATGTTGGACGTGGAAGCATATGACCCACTCCTCATAGTGATAGGGAATGCAGAATAATAAACTGTGTTAGGTGTTACATGCTAATCCTAACACTAAACCTATCCTTGATCCTAATCCCAACACTGCACTATACTCTAGAAGACCCTTTTCCTTAAAACTAGCACTACACAAGACATTTTGACAAATAGTGCATGCTAACACATGCAGAGTACTGCATCCATCCCCTTACTTCTACTATATTCTAACGCTAACCCCCAAAAGCACCATACATCAACACATACAGAATACTACATCTGTCTCCTTACCCCTCTGTTACTCTAACCCTAAATCTCAAATGTATGCACAAATATCCACCCCTAATGCCAAAATGCTTTAAATATCTGAAAGTTTCAGCATTAATATGCAACTGACTCAGAATACTACATTTATCCCTTTACCTAACTCTAACTCTAACTCTAACCTACTAACACTTAAACACACACACACACACACACACACACACACACACACACACACACACACACACACACACACACACACACACACACACACACACACACACACACAAACTCTCAGTCTGAAAGCCAACTTACTTTCAAAAATCCATCTTTCTGCTTTACCCATCACCAGCACTGAACCACACCTGCAGTCAATGATATGTGCATTTGTTAAGTTGGGTTCACACCTTCATTCTGTCAACATGATAAACATTCTTTAGAATTAATGTACCTGATAACAGTGGAGTACTCCATTCCTTATAATGATAAGGATAGTGTGGGAACATTACAATGATATTGGCAATAGGGGAACATTCCCCATTTTTCACTCTGATGATCACATTATGAAAATGAGGCCCATATCCACATTGGCCAGTACAGTATGAGATTATACAACATCTCCTACAATGACAGGAAATTTTAAGAGAATATTCTCCATTCCAGAAACTGGCAGGAAAAGTATGGTGTCACAGAAGGCATTGGCAATATCTTTGTGTAACCTGCCTCATGTGATATGGCAGTGCTGGCACTGTGCAGCATGTCCTATCCCCACACAGATGGCACTGGTAGTGTCTTTGTATAACATGCCAAATGTCATATGGCAGCCAAGGCACTGTGTCAGCATGCTCTATTCCCCACAGAGATGCCATTGATAATGTCTTTGTGTAACATGCCCCATGTCATATAGCAGTGCCCTATTCCCCACACAGATAGCATTAGTAATGTCTTTCTGTAAAATGCCCCATGTCATATGGCAGTGCTGGCACTGTGCCAGCATGCCCTATCCCCACACAGATGGCACTGGTAGTGTTTTTGTATAACATGCCTCATGTCATACGGCAGCCTAGGCACTGTGCCAGCATGTCCTGTACCCACAAAGATGACATTGGTAATGTCATTGTATAATATGCCCATTGTCATATATCAGCCCATGCACTGTGTCAGCATGCCCTATTACCCACACAGATGGCATTGGTAGTGTCTTTGTGTAACATGTCCCATGTCATACAGTAGCACTGTAGCCTTCCACAGGAAACCAGTATAAATGGTCACTTGAAGCCAGACAACAAGGAAGGAACATGAAACTGTGGAAACTCTGATGCAGTCAATGTTAAGGAGTGATAGGCCAGTGAGTTCCCATATGATAGAGCAATGAATGGCACAGGATGAAATTGATGAGACTGTATCACAGGAAGATGCTATAGAACCTTCTATTGAATGCCTGCAGGAATTGGAAAACAAGGGATGTGCCCTTCAATTTGGAAGAAAATAAGTTAAGAGAAGAATTGCTTGATTTAATAGACATGGGCAGATATATCATGATCAATGAAAGAAATAGACTGCAGAAGGTTAATAAAACCCAAAAAAGTCAGAATTCTTTTAAAACAAATGAACACAGTAATTAGGGCTGTTCATAGAGATCCATGCTGTCCCGAAACTGCTCCCCTATTCCTGTGGTGGAGTTTATAAAACTAGTCTAACAGCTTTTGTGTTATCTGATTGCTTCAATGCTTGCTGATTTAAAAATAGTTTCTGTTTGTAAATTCTTGCATACACCTTTTGGAAACTCCTGGTGTTCTGGCTGAAGTGTGATTCTCAAAAAATCTGGAAATATATCGCTGATTGATAAGTATATTTCTTGGCATTTTAACCTTTCAGAGATCTACATTGCCTTAATTTTGCCTGACTGAATTATTTTTTGCCTGACTAAATTATTTTATATATTTTCTGGCATTGTTTTATGTTTCCCGTCTGTTCTGAAACTGTTTTTTTTTTCCACTCCCCCCACCCTATTCTTGTAGAGTTGTTATAGTTGGTGGCTTTGCAGTTGCCCACCCCCTACAGTAAATTTGATTTGGGACACCCCTCTCAGTCTGGTGTTCACTCTACTCAATATAGAGAGAACATTTGAGAAAGCCAACCCACTTAGGTTCTTAACCTTGAATTTTTCTTCTGTTCCTCCTTCCTCTCTCCTTGCACTTAAAAATTGCACTTTATTTTGCTTTTACCTCTTCTTAAAATTACTCAATTGTATTTATTCTGCTGCATTTATTACTGCTTGGTAGTAGCCTGATTAAATTGTAACTGTTATTCTAAGCCTTTTGGCTTAAGCACTTGGGCTTCAGACCAGTTGTTTTACATTAAGAAGGTTTGTGGTCTGCACTGTTGTGACAGGACAGGTAGCTTATATCCTTCTAAGTTAGGAATTGCTGATTGAAGGCTCAGTGTCTGTTATTCTAAAAAAATGTATTAGTTCTGGTTTAAGCACTTGGGCTTCAGGCCAGTTATTTTACATTAAGAAGGTATGTGGTCTGCACTCTTGTGGGAGGAGAGGCTAGATTCTACCCTTCTGAGCTGGGAATTTCTGGTTAAAGGATTATTGTGCCTGCTTATTTGAACTGTTTCTTTCTGAAATGGGTGTGCCTTGTTTGCTGTAGCACAGACTAGATTCAGGCATGCTGAATCTAGCTTTGTTTGTATAACGTGAGCACTAATCTAGGCCACATTTTTGGAGAAGGTTCCCCTGCACCCTAGTGGCAGGAGTGTGCATTTAGAACTTGTCATATTGAAGAGTGCTGGAACAGGGCTCAGTTTTGAGCTTTTTTACTGGTTAATTAGGTAATTTGTTTAAATCAGTTTGCTCATTTTCTATTGGTATATAAAAAATGCACTTTATTTATCTGCTTTTACTGTATTTGTGTTTCTTCCTACTTTGTTGCATTTATTCTGCTGCATTTATTACTGCTTGTTAGTAGCATGATTAAATTGTAACTGTTATTCTAAGCCTTTGTTTGAAGCACTTAGGTTTCAGACCAGTTGTTTTACATTAAGAAGATTTGTGGTCTGCACTGTTGTGGCTTACATCCTTCTAAGTTGGGAGTTGCTGATGGAAGGTTTAGTGTCTGGTATTCTAAAAGTGTATTAGTTCTGGTTTAAGCACTTGGGCTTCAGGCCAGTTATTTTACATTAAGAAGGTGTGGTCTGCACTCTTGTGGGAGGAGAGGGTAGATTCTGACCTTCTGAGCTGGGAATTTCTGGTTAAAGGCTTATTGTACCTATTTATTTGAACTGTTTCTTTCTGAAATTGGTACGCCTTGCTTGCTGTAGCATAGAGTAAATTCAGACCTGCTGAATCTAGCTTTATTTGTATAACTTGAGCACTAATCCAGACCATCTTTTTTTGAAGAAAGTTCCACTGCACCCTAGTGGTAGGAGTGTGCAGTAAGAACTCATCTGATCGAAGACTGCTGGAACGGAACTCAGTTTTTAGCTTTTTATTGGTCAATTGGTGAATTTGTTTAAATCAGTTTGCTCATTTGCTACTGTTATATTAAAAAAAAATGCACTTTATGCATCGCCGCTTAGCTAGGGTTAAACTATTCCCAGTGCCATAAAGTCTGCTCTTCAAATTTTCCCTTAGAACTAGCCAGTTTTTTTTAGTTTTAGTACTCAAATCTGTTTTTTTTTGAGCTCAGCACTTGTTCAGAACTTATTGTAAGCACTAAATAAGCTACAAATTACTACATCACTCAACTTTCCTCACCTGTCTAGAGGAAAACAGTTTTTAGTACTTAATAAATAAGCACCTATCCAGGCATGTCTAAGGGTCAGCTCCCAGTGTTTTCTCCTGTCTACCTGATTAATCTGGGCATCTTGGGGCAATGCAGCAATTACCTCATGTACACAGACAACCTTCTCCTCATACCATCCAACATTACAACCTGTGAGGGATGCACTTATATAGCCAAACTGGAAGCAAAGCTCTCTTCACACAAGACTGGACTAGACAGTCAAGAGAAGAAGGTAAACACCTGCACCACACCACACTCATCATATAGTCCCTCAAAACCTAAACCACCAAAACACACACATAGCAACACAAAACACACACCTACATTTGTGGATGGTCTCAATAAAAAATCTGCTCAAACAACAGAGACCTCCAAAGCAGAAATGCAAGCAACATAAACCCCCCAACACAACCCAAATGACATAGCCCACAAACTCAGTGTGCCACCCAACCATAGCCCATAAGGCATAACAACGTACCCAATACTCTAGTCATAGGTGACTCTATAGTCAGGCACACTGATGTTCCACTCACCAGGCTAAACAAGTAGAAAGTTACTGTCAGCTGCCTGTCGAGTGCCAGGATCCACCACATAATGCACACACTCAGGTCACTCCACAACAAGTAAAAATATGACTTGTCATTGTCTATGTTGGTGTGAATGACCTGAGACATACCTCCCTGGACTACATGAGAAGAGACATGGAGGAGCTCTCTGATCAGGAAGCCCAGGCAGGTATGACCCTAGCCCTGAGTAGTATCCTGCCATCACCCAGAATGATACCACAGTACAAGGACAAAATGATTGACTTCAACAATTGGCTAACCTTCTGATGTCATTCTAATAGGATCCAGTATCTGCCTACCTGGAATGACATGATCGACAGACCACGATGCTTTGCAAGAGATGGCCTGCACCTGTTGCCCTTGAGATTCCGGATACTAGCTAAGGCTCTTGCTACCCCTATAGTGCCTTTTTTAGGCAAGGTTCAAATGACAAATTCACCACCGTAACAGGTACAAGCAAGCAAAATCTGAGGGTAATGTTACTCAATGCTAGAAGTCTAAACCTCAAAATGCATTCACTCAAGGCACTCCTTAAAATGGAGAACATCGACACCTGTGCAGTGACAAAGACCTGGTTCAAGGCTCCAGAGAGCACCCCTGCATTAACAGGCTATAATTCATACCACACCTTTCGGCCACCTAACCTGGAATGAAACACTTAAGGCGGAGACGTGCCCATATTCATTAAGGATATCCACATCTCCAGGCTAGTTGCTCAGCATAATGCATCCGAGATTATCCAAGTGCAACTTACTCTGGGCAAGACCGCATTCCAAATTGTAACTTGCTACAGATCCCCCACCATGCCCCAGGATTCCCACTCCTGATTTCTTGATGTTGGCTTTTCGGCTTTTCCCGGTTAGGCATTGCCACAGTGGAACTCCGGTCCGCTAATGATTGGCAGTAGATTTTTTATGGTGCTGAGTAGCCAGCCCAATGCCTAACCTTCAGCAAAGGCATGGCCATTCACGCATATCTTTCGGAGGCCACTCGACCGCAGGGAGGACATGCAGACTCCACACAGAAGGCAGGGTACAACCCAACAGCCAAATAATGGGTGATTTCAACTACCCCACCATTAACTGGGAAAACTACTTATGTACCAACTCTTTTGCTCAACGTTTTCTGGAATTCATAAATTCCAATGCCTTGGATCAACTTATCCACACCCCCACTAGGGGCAGCAGTATCCTAAACCTCGTCATTACTAACATGGGCGACTGGTGTTCCATACCAGAAGTCAATTCCTCTTTGGTCAGATCCATCCACAAGCTAATCACCCTAGACATCCACATCCCAGCCCCACCTCTCATTAGGGAAACCTCCAAAGCCAACTTCACGCTCCTTAAGACAGAAGTGGCAAACTTCACAACACCCAGGCAGATGGACAATAGAGGTACGACTGCTGAATCCTACACAAATGCACTTTATAAGCACTTACATGAATGCATGTATCGTGCTATCCCTAATAGAACCAAGATGCTATCCTCCAAAAAAAAAAAAAACAAAAGCCAATCTGTTGGTCCCCTGCCATAAACAAACTCTACAACAGATGAAAGAAACTGTTGCAAAAAAGAGTAAAATCCCATGATTGGAGGAACTCCCTTTTAGCCTCAGTAAGAAGCTGAGATCCCTCATAAAATCCTCCAAAGCTAGTTACAAAAACAAAATCACCACTGATTCTAAAGACAACCACAAAGCATTCTGTAGCTATGTCAAGAATCTCAATGGCAACACTTAGATCTGCCCTGAGTTACATCACAATGGCATCAAATATACAGAACCAACTGATATTGCCAACATCCTGGCAGATAGGTTCAGTGCTAATTTTACCCCCCCCCCCGACCTCCTAAAGGGCCCCTCTCTATACTGGAAAAATGCAAAGTTCCTGTAATCACGACGGCACAGGTAAAAACCACACTCTCCAAAGCCAAGGACTCAGCATCCATGGACCTGACAACATCCCAGGCTGCATTCTACATGAACTACAGAATGAGCTGGCACCCCACCTAAGCACCATGTTCAATCATGACCTCACCTCAGGCTTTGTGCCCACTGAATGGCGTACAGAGACGGTTATCCCACTCCACAAAGGGGGAGCCACCACGGACCCTGGGAACTACCACCCCATTAGCCTAATGAGCCTGGTTTGCAAGGCCATGGAACGTTATCATCATGGAACTTATAAACAAAGACATTGGTGATCTCCAAACTCTGGACCCCACTCAGTTCAGGTTTGTAAAAGGCAGATCATGTCTTCTAAACCTGATAGACTTCTTTGAAGCAGTCACCAAAGCCGTAGACAAGGGTAAGGTGGTTCCCACAGCCTATCTAGATCTTGCCAAGGCTTTCAACACCACCCCCCACTCTGGAATTATAGATAAACTTGCTAAACTAGGTATAAATTCCTATGTCACAAGATGGGTTGCCAACTGGCTCAATGACAGAACCCACACTGTGAAAGTAGCAGACTCCAAATCTGACTCCAGACCAGTGACAAGTGGAGTACCACAGGGTTCAGTCCTGGGTCCTCTCCTGTTTGGTATCTACTTTTCTGAAGTACAGGTTAACACAGAAGGTCTTTGGCTAACGAAGTTTGCAGATGACTGCACACTAGGAGCCATAACTCCTAATGATGTGGACATCCTACAAAAGGGCCTCACTGAGACAGATGCCTGGTGTCAAAGCCATGGCCTCAAGCTCAATGCCAAAAAGTGCATTCTCATCTCCTTTGGTCAAAACTCTGTACCCATGAGCTACCACATAGGTGGTAGTCTACTTAACACTGAAAATGTGATGAGACTTTGGGACACAGGTGGACAGTAGTCTCTCCTTTGATAATCACATCACCATAGTAGTCAGGCAATCCTTCTATGTGGCATACCTAATCACAAAAGGTTTCTTATCCGGGAAAAAAAGAGGTCATTGTTCCCCTGTACTCATCACTCATTAGACCCATTATAGAGTACAATGCTCCTTTTGTCATGTACCTCACAAAACATCTACAACAACTGGAAAAGCCACAGAAATACCTCACAAAGAGGATTACCAACCTCAAACAGATGCCCTACGCAGATCGTCTCAAAAAACTCCAGCTTTAGTCTGTTGCATATCACCTACTCAGAGGTGATCTCTGCCTAACATACAAAGCTATATCAAACCCAGAACTGTTGGACATGCTCCACTTAAACAAATCCCAATCCCTCCAAGCTACATGCTTTAGGGACCTAAACCTTGTCACCACAATAAACAGAACATGCTGGAGGGATAGATTCCTGTTCCAGAGACTTACCATACTCTGGAATAAACTACATATATATATAAAACAAAGCTCCTCATTAGCACTCTTCAAGAAAAATTTTGATGATTGGATTGGAAATAGGAAATTCACCCCGGGGATCACATCTGTGGCTCTGCTTGACAGGGGCACAGGAAATTAATTTTTTTGGGTGGCGAAAGCCAGGGTACCTTTTTAGTTAGGCTTATATAGGCCCTTTGGCCAATAGCCTAGTACCTACCACCCTATGAACCTATGCGATATAACAGACATAATCAGGATATATTACTGTGCAGCTAAATTAATAACTGATAAAGTTCTACTACAAGGACACAGGGTGGTGAGGGAAAGGAAGGGGAGAAATCAAATACCATCATGGAAATATTGAATAGAGAAAATTATAAAGCAATTAAGACAGGAAGTCTCACTGTTAGAAGACTATAGAAGAGGGAATAGATCAACAAAAATGCTGAGAAAGATAGATGTGATAAAAGTAATGCGCAATATTAGAACAGTCCAGGATCTATCATGCACTTTCGCAAATAACAAACTAAAAATTTCAGCACAGGCAGAAAAACTTAAAAGATACGGAGATAAATATAAAGGAAAAGTGTAAAATAAGCAATTTATTGATGACCCAAAAAGGTTTTATAGAGAAATGGGAAATAAGGTAAAAGGAATTGAAAGACCACCAAAAAAAGAAGAAATAGATACATTTTGGAGAAGTATCTGTGAAGATCCTGTGGAACATATCAAAGATGCTAAATGGATAGAAGAAGTAAAAGAAAGAATAAGAAGTTTAATGGTACTGGCTATGAAATTGGATGAAATAGCAGCTAGAGAGATTGAAACAAAGTTAAGAAAAGCCTCTAATTGGAAAACCCCAGACCCAGATGCAATGCCTAACTTCTGGTTAAAAGTATTAACATGTTTGCACGAAGATTTAGCCATGAGTAAGAACTATTTATATATGCACCCAGAACAGACACCAAACAGACACCAACATGGCTAACAACAGCAAAAACAATGATCCTACTTAAGAATGAACTGCAAGCTACCCTAAAAATTATAGACCAATAACTTACCTTCCGACGATGTATAAAATATACACGGGAATTGATGCCGACAGAGTTTATAGTCACTTAGAAGAAAACTCAATTATGGCAATAGAACAAAAGAGCAATGAAAGAAAGTCATATGGAACAATGGATCATTTGTTGCTAAATAAAGTCATAGCGAAGAACTGTAAAAAGGGGACAAATCTAAGTATGGCATGGATTGACTATAAAAAAGCATTTGCTAGTATCCCTCATTCATGGATAGAAGAGTGCTTAAAAATGTATAAGATACACCCCACACTGATTGACTACATTGCAGTGACCACAAACCACTTTGCAATTAAGCCATGATAAAGGACAAATTGTTATCCCAGGGATAAAATTCAAAGGGGTATATTCCAGGGTGACTCTCAGTCACCATTCCTATTCTGCCTTGTCCTTAATCCATTAAGCTGTTTACTCAACAGCTTGGGCTATGGCTATAATTTGGCTCCTAGAAAACAACAAAGTCTAAAGACTTCTCAACTTCTCTTTGTCAATGATTTAAAACTGTATAGCTCATCAGATGAGGAACTGAAAGCATAACTGCAAGTCATATGATATAAGAATGTCATTTGGTCTCGATAAATGGGCAAAAGTGACCTTTAAAGCAGGAAAACTGCAACACCAGGAAAACATCAGTTTGGAACAAGAATGTGAAATTAAAGAACTTAAGCAAGAAGGAGTGTATAACTATTTGGGAATTGATGAAGGATCAACAATAAAACACAAACAAATGTGAATAAAACTTAGTAAGGAGTACTTCAGAAGACTTAAATTAATCCTGAAAACCACACTAACATCTAGGAACAAAATCCAAGCTAGAAACCAATTTGCTCTTCCTGTCCTAACTTTACAGTTTTGGAGTGATTGACTGGCCCCAAAACATGTTGGATAAATTAGATAGGAAAACAAGAATGATGCTTCATGCTCACCAAATCATCATCATCATCAGCCCCCCCCTTCCCATTTTTCTACATGGGGTCGGGGTATCGTGCTGTCGCCACCTCTCTCAATTCAGTGCTACACTCATGCCTGACTGTCACAGATCTCCATTCACACAATCCATTCACCTCTTTGCTGGATGTCCTCACTTCCTCTTACCTTTTTTCTTGTCTGTCCCACATCTTCCTCACCAGATTGTCTTCTACTTTTCTACACATGTGCCCAAACCACCATAATCTGTTCTCCTTGATCTTTTCTGCAATTGGAGATACTTTGGCTTCTGCTCTTATGTCCTCATTTCTTCATCTGTCCCACAGTGTGCATCCTATCACCTTTCTCAGGCACTTCATTTCCATCACCTCTAGCTTCTACAACTATTCTACCTTTACTGCCCAGGTTCCTGTACCATACAGTAGTGCTGGTCGCACCAGTGTCTTGTACATCTTACTTCTGTCATAGACTACACCTGATACTCTATGCCAGTTGGCTGCAGCCCCCCTGATTCTAGCTTTGACCTCTTCATTCAGACTACCCTTCTTCTCAACCATCCCTCCCAGATACTTGAAGCTGTTTACTTGTTCCACTGTCTTCCCTTCTATCTCTATTATGAGCTTCTTCTGATTTCCCCAATTTGCTGCCATTACCATCTTATCTGTGCTTTGTTTCATCCCATGTGCCCTCATATCTGCATTACATTCTCCTATCCTTTGCTGAAGTTCTAGCTTAGAGTCTACCTGTACTGCCACATCGTCTCCATACAGCAGCTTTGTAGATCCGTCCCCTCCAACCTGTTTGCTAATGTAGTCCATCACCAGTATGAACAGCAGTGGGCTCAGAGCTTAACCCAGATGAACACCCACACCCACTGGGAACCCCTCTGTGAGGCCGAACACTGTCCGTACTTGAGTCACTGGGTCCTTGTACACAGCCTGCACTAATTCTACCAATGTTTCTGGGACTTCCAACCACCGCAGTACTGCCCCGATCAGCTTTCTTGGGACCTTGTCATATGCTTTTTCCAAGCCTAGGAATGCCCAGTTGGACTCTCTACTCATCTCTAGCTTCTTCTCTAGTATCTGTCTCAATGTAAACATCGGGTCAGTTGTGCTGTATCCTGATCTAAATCCAAATTGCTCATTTCCCATCTTACATTCTACTACTCTGCGTATCCGTTTATCAATCATCCTCTACAGAACTTTCATGCAATGTGATAGGAGTTTGATGCCTCTGTCCCGCACACAGTTGTGGATGTCCCCTTTGTTCTTGTACACTGGCATGAGTATGCTTATTCTCCAGTCATCTGGGATACGCCTCTCTCCACACTGCTATTAGTACCCTCAGAAGCCATTTCTCCCCATCTCACCCAGCATCTTTATCATATCTGCTGTGACCTTATCTGAGCCTGCTGCTTTTCCTGACTTCATCTTCCTTGGTGCTGTTCTTACTTCTTCTAGGGTGGGCTCCTCTTCTTCTCTCATCATAGGCTGTTTCTGGGGCAGTACAGCTTCTTTGGGGTTTTCTTCCTTCAGACGCTGCTGGAAATACTCCTTCTATCTGCCTTTGATGTCCTCTGGGCTGGTGAGCAGGTTGTTGCTGGCATCCCTTATGAAGGGTGTCTGACTATTGTCTTTATCTTTCTGTCTTTGCCTAACGGCCTGATATAGTTTCTTTGTGCCCTTTACTGAGTCACTTTCCAGAAGTTGGTGCAGTTCCTCCAATGCCCTATTATTTGCTATTGCAACTTCTTTCTTAGCTTCTTTGTTAGCCAACCAGTAATCCTTCCTAGCCTGGTCAGTCTTTTCGGTCTCCCACTTATTCCTGCACTTCCTTTTTCTTTTGATGACTTCCTGGACTTCTGCATTCCACCACCAGCTTTCCTTATGTTCCTTATTTCCATACCTGGCTCGGCCACATATCTTTTCTGTTGTCGTAACACATGCTGTTTTTAGCCGACCCAAAATATTAATGCAGAAAACATGGCTAGCATTAATTTCAAAACTGGACTTATCATAACGTTTATTCCTAAAGTCAATATTGTCATAAACATGCTAAACAAAAATTGGAATTTATTACTGGACAAGAAGGAAATTATGGGCAAACTAAGCACAAGCCCCAAAATTATATTCAGGAAAGGGAAGAACTTGAAAAACCTATTGGTGGTTAGGATACCCACCATAATTAAAAATCCCGGAATGTTTAAATGTCTTAGCTGTCCATACTGCAAATACATACAGGAAGGACGAAGTGTAGAAATTAATAACAAAGTCTTGAAAAGCAGTAATAGATATAATTGCCAATCCAAAATGGTAGTTTATCTTGCCTTATGCCAATTATGTCCTTCCTTCTATGTAGAAAAGACAGAACGTAAACTAAAAGATAGGATTTAAGAACATACAACATTTCAAAAAACAAAACAGAGAATGCATTAGCTAGACATGTAAGCGCAAACCCTAGCCACACTTTCAAATTCCGGGTAATACAACAAGTTTACACTGACTCAAGAGGTGGACCCCTAACAGTAATTCTTGAAAAGTTATAATTACTGTGGCAAATCCACTTGAACGCATTTATTACCTTGGGATTGAATGACATGTGCTCAATTCATTGCATGCTAAAATTGAAGAACTTGAGGAGATGAACGTTCTAAAATATGCTCTAAAATATGTTTTAATATATGCGTTTTATAAAAATGTTTTTCTAAATAATATTTTACATAGGTTAAATAATTGAGACTTTTCACAATGTTTTTATACCTATGAAACAGTGGATGGTATTGTAGTGATGTTCCTTGAAGAATTTACTACTGAACAATCACATGAGAGAACTGGGAGGGGTATTTAAAACTCTAATTTGTACTTGTTTTTTATCTGAAGAAGTTCAAGTTAATATACTGGATAAAAAGCACTTTATTTTATCCATTAAATACACTTATTTCATCTGGAGTCTGCCATTTCATTTGCCTGAACCAATTGCCAGTGTTTCATTTTTGGTTTGTCTTTCATTTTTGAGTTTTAACAGTGTGGGGGCATGATTCCTATGCCACAATGACAGGAACAGTGCGGGACATGATTTAAACCCAGCACTGACATGAATGATACATGGCATTATATTTACCCTGCAAGGACAGGAACAGTGCAGGACATGATGTAAACCCAGCACTGACAGGAATGATGAATGGCATTATATTTACCCTACAAGGACATGAACAGTGTGGGACATGATGTAAACCCAGCACTGACAGGAATGATGCTTGGCATTATATTTACCCTACAAGGACATGAACAGTGTAGGACATGATCCAAACCCTGCAGTAACAGGAATGATGCATGGCATTATAATTACCCTATAAGTACATGAACAGTGTGGCACATAATTCTTCCTCCCTAGTTCTAGAAACAATGTGAGGTATGGTTCTTGGTCCACAGTAGCAAGAACGGTGTGAGACATGCTGCAATCCCCACAGTACCAGGAATGATATGGACCATTATCCTTACCCTGTAAGGACAAAATGATTCTTCGTCCCCAACGAAAGGAATGGTGTAGAGTAAGATTCATATTCCACAGTGACAGGTACAGTGTAGGACATGATCTAAAACTTGGAGTAACAGGAATGATGTGGGTATTACACTTACTGCAGATAGACAGGAAGTACATGAAGCATGATTCTTCTTCCACAATTATAGGAGCAGTACAGGGTATGACTTTTACTCCACAGTGACAGGTGCACTGTAAAGCATTTGATGTGGGGCATTACCCTTACTTTATGCAGACAGGAACAGTGTGGGGTATGATTCTTCCACCAGAATGATAGGAACACTATAAGGTTTGATTCTTAATGTTAAGAGACAAATCAGTATGGGGCATGAATATTACTCCTCAGAAAGAAAAACGTTGTGAGTACTGTTCATTACCCCACAGTGAGAGGAACAGTGTGTGGTTATGTTTCTTACCCCACAGTGACAGGAACAGTTAGGGATATGTTTCACAACCCCTCAATAAGAGAAACAGTGAGGGTTATGTTCCTTACCTCACAGTGAGAGGAACAGTGGGTTGTATGTTCCTTAACCCCATAGTGAGAGAAACATTGTGAGTCATGTTCCTTACCCTACATTGAGAGGAACAGTTAGTTCCTTACCCCACATTGACAGGAAGCATTAGGGCTATGTTCCTTAACCCCATAATGAGATAAACATTGTGAGTCATGTTCCTTACTCCACAGTGAGAGGAAGAGTGAGGGATATGTTCCACAACTCTACGATAAGAGGAACAGTGTGACGGTATGCTCTTTACCACACAGTGAGAGAAATATTGTGTGTCATGATTTTTAGTCCACTGTGAGAAGAACAGTGTGGTGCATGATTTTTACCCCAAAATGAGAGGACTAGTGTGGGGTGTGTTCCTTACCCCACACTGACAGGAACCATGTGGGACATGATTTTTACCCCACAGTGACATGTACAGTATCAGGCATGTTCCTTTCCTATAGTGATAAATAACAGGGTACAGCATGTTCCTTACCCTCAGTGACTGGAGCAGTGTGGGGAATGATTTTTGTGCCACTGTGCAGGAAAGACATGAGGCCTGCTAATTATGCTTCCCTCTCCCCTTTCCCCTTGATATGTGCTGAGGGTGTCCCCTTCCTGTATCTCTTTAGCTCATTCATTAATAACCCTAGATTTAAGGACCTGACAAACCTGGACAGGATGAGAGCCCTAGAGTCCATTAGTTCTCTGCCGAGAAAACCTAACTAGAGCATGCATTTATTAGGTAGGCAATATCTGGGCAGGAGTGAGAAGGGCAGTCACTCTAATACCAATGAGCCTGTCCTAACCCCATCCCCATAGGTTATTTTTCAATTCAAAATTGTCAGAAGTCAGGGAAAGACTGCATGCAACCACCCATTTCTTCTCCCTATACAATGGCATACTACCCTTCACCACCACTTCCACTTATGATTCTGTAACCTCTGGTAGGTACCAGTAATGCAGTGAGATAAGCCTACTACCTCCTCCAAGGATGGACTAGCCTGAATCCGGCCAGTCACTGTCATCCTGTACAGCCCAATCCCTCCAGCCTTCATGCTGCTAATTGAACACAGATCGTCTCAGTCACAATCAGAGCTTCATTCCTCTATGCCACAGGGCCAGGTGTGTAATGATTATTGTACTATAGTGACATTAGAAGTCTAGAGGATGATCCTTATTGCAAAATTACAGGCAGAGTGTGAGATAAGCTCTTTACCTCACAGAGACAGGCACCATGATGGCCATGATCCCTACATAACAACATGGAACATAGTGTGTTCATGAAGGTACAGTGGAGGTTATTTGGACAGGGTCCTTTATTCTGTTAGTACTTGTATGAAATATTTGGTCATTGTAGCAGCACTAATGCAAAGCATGTAATTTTTTTCCCTGAGTGTCATTTACAAGTATGGGACAGCATCTTTTTCCTGCAGTGCGTGACAGCAGATCCCATTTTTGTAGAGTGATATTGACATAATACAATGATTGTGCTGCATTTCCATTTTTGATGGGTGCAGTACGAGGACATATTCTTGTCCTTTCAGTGACAGGGACTGAATGAACACATTCATTTGCCAGTATCAGCAGAGACAGTAAAGCCTAGCTTCCCCTTTCTTACCAAGACATAGAAATTGTAGAAAACATTTCTTCTCCCAGTAGTGACTGTAAAAGTATGAAGCATTTCCATACCTCCTCAGTAATATGGACTGTGTTGGAGCATGAAGTCTTTCAGACATGCATAAGAAAAAAGTGGTCTGTTTGTTTTTTCTACAGTATTCAAGGAGAACAGTGTGGGAACACATCCCTTTCCCTAAAGTAATGGTAATATAATGAGAGCATAATCCCTCATCTTAGACGACCGGTAAAGGTAATATGGAAGCAGATATCATGATCGATCATGATACTTATAGATGCAGATATACACAATATATCATCCCTGCATTAAAAGAGAAATGCTCACATCATAGCCCTCCCCCTCCAGTTATCATCGATTCTTACTAAGGACACCATCAAGAAACTCAGTCACATCTCTCAATACAGGTAGGAGGCTAACAATGTCCCCCACTAAATAGACTTTCTCCAAGTATTCCAAGTGAAAATCTGTGATGACACATCCAGCCATGAGGATGGTTTTAATGCTTTCTAGGGAAGTAGTAAGGGTAGCATATTTGCCTTTTCCTGTCATGCTCAACCTTACTTTTATAAGCAAACAGCCGTGTTATTGCTATACCACTAGTTACAGCCCACCTAGTCAGTAACTGTTGTGGTTGTTGTTGTAGTACAGGTTTACATCTTTGGAGCAGATGTTTGCTTTACCACATATTCTACTTCGATGAATGAGTTCAAAGAGTGCAGAGTCATTCACAGCAAGGAAGGCTAAGCAAAGATACCCCCTGAGGAATTTATATGTCGCTGACTAGAAAACAAGTTCTTCTAGTCTATCAGATTAGCTAAGGGTAGTGTTATCTCAGATTGGGTGAGGAAATATTGAGATTTCTCAAGCTAGTTTAAGTGTTTAATGTGAAGCATGCCATAGAGTGCATTATATTTAATGATGGACCTAATAAATGATGAATAAAGTGGCACTTTAGCTTCCCTAGACCTTGAGGAGATGCCATGACAGATAAGTTGTTGTAAAAGGGAGAAGGATTTTCTAACCACCACAGAGACATGGTGGTCAAAGTAGAGTCTATCTCCTACATAAGTGCACAAGTCCATGAGTACCATCTTAAATTGGAAAAAAAAAGGAATGCTACTTATATGGTAAGCAGTGATGATGTCAGATTTACCAAAGAAATATATTCCGCATTTCTTGATGATGTGGTGGCAAGCCCATGATTAATGCACCAAACATTTACATGGCCCAGCCCTTGCTGGGGAATTTGAATATCAGAACTGAATCTGATAACTGCCACCAGGTTTCATTCATCAGCAAACTTTGTTAGCCATAATCTTTTAGTGTCGGCTTATCAGCTTTTATGTTAGAGAAATATATTCCAAAGGAGGAGGGGAAGATTCTGAGGACAGACCTCCGCGAGAAACAGCAAATAGAAATGTTTTGTTTGGTGAGTCTGTCATTAGCCTCAACATGGAGGATAGTGTCAAAGGCCTTGCAAAGTCCAGACTAGCAGTGTAGCCTATATACTGCTAATGCATGGCCTCAGTAACCATCTCAAAGAACTCAGTGAGGTGCAATAGGAATAATCTGCTTCTTACAAAGCCAAAATGGTGGGTATCCAGGAATGTAAGGTCAGCTACACTATTGTTATTAGTTTAATATGTTCAATGGCCTTGCAAATAATCCTAGTGAGACTAATACAACTCTAATTCTCATGGTCTGCAAAGGGACCACCATTATGCAAGGGCACCACAGCTGTGATTTTCCACACCTTGGGGTCATAATCAGTGGAGAGACTCAAGAGTTGATAGAGGAATTTTGTTACGTGGAACTTTACATTGATAAGCAAACAACCATGTTATTGTCAGTAATCATGGAAGTCATTTTAGTTTTGGAAACTGCTGAAAGGATTTGTCTCAAATTGATCCAAGGAGGCAATTGAGAAGAGATGCCATAATGCACCTTTTACAAACACAGTGATAAGGATAGTATATTATTGAGATATTAATGTCAAAAACAAAGTGAATAGACAGCATGAGATGGGTAGGGGCACAGTAAAGTAGTTATATTTTATTTGCACTTGACAATGTTTTCCTTATGGCAATATCTCTTGTTCAACGTAATACAGTAGCATTTTATTCCTGTTGCAAGTACTGCCTCCTTAAATATGTACATTACACCACATGATTTGTCAGTATAGTGTTATGTGATTTTTCTATTCATATTGGAAATAAGACCTCCTAATTATGTTTTAATTAGAATTTGTATCTTATCATGCCACTTACCCATGTATTTTATATGTCTGACTGATGTCCAGGTGGTACACAGTGGCAGGATTTGCACACCTGGATTACAGTGAGCATTGTTTATAGATTCACAGTGTCATAGGCAAATACTCGGCTAGCCACCCTCATGGAGCCATTTTAAGGCTAGCGAATTTCCCCTTCACAGGTGAGATTGAAACCCTGTACATTCCATCTATGAGGTAAACATCTTAACTATTGTGTTAACCACCAACCCAATATAAAGATTCATAGAGTCATACTAGGCTAACTGCCCTTTATGGACCATTTTAAGCCTAGCCAATTACCCCATGTGAGAATCAAACCCTACACCTTGTGTTTGTAAGTCAAATACCTTAACCATTGTGCCAACCTCCCAACCATTGTTGGACCTGTTCAAATCGGTTCTACATTTCCTAGGCAGTACACAGTCTCTCTAACTGTATGATTGCACATATTGATGGTGTTGTGTGCATCAGGGTACAGCAAGTCACATGATGTTTAAAGTACTTCATGTATGGGTACCATATATGTAGTGAAACCTCCATGCCCATTGAGGGACTCTGCTCACTTCACTTATTGATTATTAGCTGAAGTACTTTTATGTATCATCTAATCTCAGCATATAGGCAGACAATGAGGTTTTAAGCAGCCATTCAGTTATTCACCTTTATACATTTATTTCTTAAACAGTGTTCCATAGTTCCTTGTTTATGTAGAATGGAGAGTGTACGCCTTTATTGGGGGGGATGGTAGCATACCCACAGTCTACACAGCCCTGATTGCAAGTGCACCAAAAAATCAGATACTGAAACTTATGCACTGTAGAGGATCACTTCTGCATCACAATGCTGCTTTCCATAGGTGTACATTTGTGTTAGGCAGGGATCTGGTCATTATGAAAATGTCAGGCTAGTCGACTGCCTGCACATTGAAAAAAAACACATTGACGAAAGCACACTCACTGACGACCTTGCTCAGTGATGTCACACACTTTGCAAACACAATCACACGCACACACACACACACACACACACACACACACACACACACACACACACACACACACACATGCACAAATAACCCCCCACACACACACACACATGCACAAATAACCCCCCCACACACACACACACACACACACACACACACACACAAATAACCCCCACACACACACACAAATACCCACACACACACACACACACACACACACATACACACACACGTGCACTTTCTTTATGTTGCTCACTGCCGCATACTGTAAACACTTCTGGCATTCACACACTTTGCACAACTGATCAGTCACACCAGCTTACATAGTGCACATATTACAACATTGTCAGTAACCCATTAATTACTCCAACACACAAAACACATACTTTACAAACTTCCAGTCACTTACCTCACATCAAAGTTTTGATCACTCAGACACACTCAACTTTCTAACATTCACATGTTCTCTGCTACCTGCACAGATGCATTACAAGCAGCAGATCAGTCATACACACATACCCACACACCCACACCCACAGACATACCATTAGTTACACCCCACCTAGCAAAACTCAGTTTTCTCCACTTGCTCCTCACCTACCTAGACAATACTCAGCAAGTATACCTACTTGTAAACACTGGAGCAAACTCACAGCCTCCTGCCCTCATGCCCATCTCAATGCTAGACCTGGCAAATCTCTTGTATAGTAACTAACTCTGTGGAAAAGACCTGTGTACTCCCTCTTCCCTCTTGGTGATTATACATACTTGGCATGTATATGTAAGCAAAGAGGGCATCCCTTGACAAGGCTACTTAACCAGGTAACATCCACCGAAACAAACGGTGACAATATCCTTCATCCTATAACAGATGAGTAGCTCATGTTAATTAAGACCTACATTCAGTAAAAGCCCTATTGACTATATTGCTTACAGGTTATGACTTTTTTTTTCTCCTTCCCACAGAACTCCCGATATCAGACGTATCAGCGGATGTGGAATTATATGCAGTCAAAGCAACCTAGTGTGTTTGTGAAAAGCACAGAGGAGGGAATAGCCCGTGTCCTCAATTCACGCTATGCCTTTCTCCTGGAATCTACTATGAATGAGTATCATAGACGCCTGAACTGTAACCTCACACAAATCGGTGGTCTTCTCGATACCAAGGGTTATGGAATTGGTATGTCACTGGGTAAGTGTCAATGCACAACATTTTACAGGTTTCCTAGTAGCCGTATTGTGTGATGCCTGCACTTTACTCTGATGCAGTTTCACTTGTTAGCATTCCTGTTCTGAGATCATCAAACCACAAGAGGTCACTGTTGAATACAGTGTACGTAAGAGTGAAAACTGCATTTAGCCCAAGCAAACCTAAACCTTTTTGACTAATAGTCATTTAGGATAGCCTGCTAACTCCTCCATCATGCTACCTCTCAACTGTACAGATTTTCATAGCATGTCCAGATTTTTGTATCATATTTTTGGTCTGTTCTTCATATTTCTGGTAAATTAGTGGCAAATCATTTGAAACTGAAGTTAGAAAATACTGATAGACATTTGAGTTTCAGACTTCATACCCTTCAGAGAATTCATGCTAAAGCAAAGCCTGTTATTCTATCAACTTTCTAAGTTCGTAAGAGTAATATTTATAAATTGTCCCTATTTTTGGGCCTTCGTCCCACTTTTATTTATGGCTTTGTCCAGATTTCTTGCTCTAAGAGGTTGAGAGGTATGAATTGCTGACTTAGACCACTTGGATGATCACTTTGCAATATGCGTGCCACTATTACTACTTGTCACTTCAGGAAACATACTACACTTAAAACTATTTTATTATGTGCTGAGGAGTTATTTAAAGTAGGGAAGTGCCACTTCCATAACATACAGGTATTTATCACTTGCTTAATAAAAATGGATATCAGGCTGTCATAGGCCTTGCAGTATGTTTCACAATAAGAAATTAGTGATTTTGCCATCATGAACAATTTTTATTTTGATATTAGACACATCCTTATGTCATTATTTTGATATTAGACATCATGTCTGCTATTATTATTATTTTTTATTATTATTAATCAAGTGAACCATTGTTAAAATGTATAAAAACAGTTTATGTTATGACTGGTCTTGCTTTATAAAACCGTCTTTCTTCACCTGTGCTTTACTGTGTGGTTTGTCTGGTAGCACAACATTTACTTAACTATTTAAGTTACTGAACTTTTTTCATTTTTTCTCTTGTATTTTTTACATTATGATTTGAATGCTGGAGAGCATCTTTGCATTTTAAAGAAATTGTTGCAGGTATAAAAAGAATAACATTAGGAAGCATTCTAGGAAAAGATAGCAGAAAATATGGGAAAAAACAGAGCTGCTGTTGTATAGAAACACCCTTTATCAGGATAAATTTAGATCACAGTGATTCAGTTTCTCTTTGCCTTTGTCTATTTACAATTTAAAATCTGTAAAGATGGCAATTTCACCCTTATTTGTTTGTATCTGTATGCTTCTGTCCATGGAACTACATTTTTACTAAGATAGCATGTCCAAATGGAGTTGATGCAAATGTAGAACAGACTGTGGAAAAAGCTGACCCAAGTACTAGAAGAAACACAGCTACATACAAAATGTGAAAAACTGTTCAGGTGGGGCTGACTAGATGAAAGAAATCACAATCAGAATGACTACTTCCACAGTTAATAGACACCGTGGTTCTGTGTGCAACATGTGAACATTTGCTAAAGGAACTTAGATCTGTTACCATGACAATATTAAGATGAAAAGACAAAAGATAATGTTTGCTTTGTTTTATTATGTATGATTTACCAGAGTTTTATGAACTACAATTAGGTTTGTTACAAATATTAAATAGGCATATTGTTAAAGTGGTGCTTTGCATTTCAAGCCGCTAAATTAGATTAACTGTAACAAAGGCTAGTGCTGTAAAAGTTATATGGTGATTTTGCATGCAGTCAAGAAGAGAAACATCAAATGTTCTGGGGTACTTTATTGCTGCTTTTTTCTGGCTGTTTATTTTACACCTTATAGAGTTCGATACAGTTTTATGCAATTAGGACCACATTGTTAGTACTTGAAATAGGTTATTCATTGTTTTTTTTCCTGCCAGAATGTAGAGCTATTCTGCTGGAAATGCCTAGCTACTTTCTGAAGTTAGTGATACTTCTGTATAAGAGTCTTTATTTAGTCTTCTCAATTATTTAATGCTGCATATCAAGGCTCCTGCAACGGACAATACATCCTTCACAAGGCACTGAGCATAAAACACTGCTAACACTGCTTCTAGTATCTACAGTTATAGCATCTTCAAATTCAGCACACAAAACACTTTACTGTGTTATTCATTTCAATTGCAGTTGTGCTAGCAACTGCAGTGTATTCGCTGTGTAGTTATACTTGGAATGCGAATGCTGTTTTTCTTATACATTTCAATGTTGTTGTGGTGCTAGTTGTGATATATTCATTATGTAAATATACTTGCTGCTGGTTTATTAGATGTTTACTTTGAGGCTGGTGACTACAGTTTTGGACTGCATTGTATGTGATTGTTGGTTTAAGCATTGCTGAATGTCAATGTAGTAATATATTCTGACAAGTTTATTGGCGTGCCTTGCTTGTGTACCCCTCTGTACTTCTCTTACCAGTGATGTGGTGGGACAAAACAATTGGTCAGGCTTCCCTAACCATTGGAAAGTGTGAAGTACTGGGCCTAACATAGTATGTTTTCAGCCCTTATATTCATTAACTTCTGCAATAAGCCCCCGCATTGCTATGGGGACTTGGGACCTAGTTTACTATATTGACATTGTGATGTATGAATCACATAGCATTGACTTCAAAATACTGAATGCACAAAATGCAAGCAAAATGCTCCATACTTGAAATAAATCTTCCTAAACCAGATATCATACAAACAGAGTACTTTATATATTATTTTGTGCTCAGTCATTTCACAGTCAGTTGCTTTAAATGAAGGCAACCCCTCCTTTGCCACCATAGTTTTCTAATTTTATATTTTAACTTAGATAGTGCACTTCCATTAATAAGTGTTTCATATCTTGAGAATTCCTACCTCTTGATTATATACATCCTCAATGTTAAAATATTAAGTGGGGGATAGAGTTTGCATTGTGACTGAACAGTCAGTAAATGTTTCTGCTATTTTTGTCATTAATCAGGCTTTTTCAGAGTGTCGTTTTGTCCTTTGCAATACTGTGTGTCAGGTCATCTGTGTTTTGGATTTGTGTGATTTGATGCAGTAAAGCAGAACCTCACTACAACACATCCTTACTGCTCACAGCCTTAATGCGGTATCAGAAGTCCTAAGTCCCAGGCCCTCAGGCTGATAAGCTTTTAATCATGCATTCTTTCCCACTCCATTCATCCTGCAACCACAGATCACCTCTGAATTAATTAAATGATTCATTTATTTATTGATTGATTGATTGATTGATTGATTGGTTGACATTTGATTAGTGGAAATGTCCGACTGGGTAGTAGCCCATTTTCAGTGGAGGCCCAGTCAGAAAAGTTTCTTATTTAGGCAAGCAGCTTTGTATAGCTTCCTGGTAACAGAAGATATAATTACATCATAGGAAATATATATCTATATCTATCTAGCTAAAGTGACCAGACTCTGAGAGCCTCAGAGCGGGTGCTCTTTAGGTATCAGCGCTAACTCCCATTCTTTTTTATTTGTTTGATGAAAGTTTTTCACTTACCATACTTACAACAAGTAACCATATAAACTGATGATATTGTATTGAATTGTTCAAACCTTGAAAAACTGCCCTTGCAGTTTATAAAGGGCTCTTATACGTTCATAGGTTCATAGAACAATGCTAGGCTATTGGTCCAGAGGCCCTTATAAGCCTAGTCAAGAATCTCACATATGTTCCCACAAAGTCAGCACCTGTTTTCCCTGTCCAGCAGGGACACAGATGAGATCCCAGGGGTATATTTTCTGTTTCCCATCCAGTTGTCCAGGTTCCTGTTAAAGAGGGCTAGTGAGGTACTCTGCTTGACATGGAGAGGGAGTCTATTCCACAGATGGGGAGTCACTGGACCACAAATCTATCCTGCCAACAAGTTCTATTAATGTCACAGATCAGGTTGAGATCTTGTGTGTAGGTTGCATGAGTGGAGTTTGACTTACAACTCTTTTCTTGGTTACTGAGAAATAAACTAATACTCAGTACACATAAACTGCATCATACTGTTGTGTAAAACTCAGAGACTTAGAAACTCACCATTTCTTCATATCTTCATTCTCCCAAGAGCGCTGCAAAAACATCACAAAAGTTATAGGGTCATAGGCTAACAGCCATAGAGCCTTTTTAAGCCTAGCCATTCATACCCCACTTTTTTCAGTTATCAATACCCAGGGACAAGAATGGCTTTAGCATATGCCTGTGCCTTAAGGACATCTACAATCTGCCCCTATCCATAAATGACACAGGTGACAATCCAAAGGTGAATTTGTGATTTCTGATCTACAGGTCCAAATTGCATTTGCACAGGCTCAGCTCCACATGAACGGGAAGTATGCTCAAGAAAAGGAAAATCTCTGAGACACATACCTGTCCCTCTAACATATTTTGTTATTTATGTCACAGACGAGATTTAGACCCTTCAATTGAGTAATTCTAGTGCTGTTTGTTTTGCAAATGTGTAGCAAATGCATCAGGGCTGGATCAGAGACTGCTCTGATAGCTAGCCATACATCACCCCACCCATCTAACTGGTCTTTAAAGGGCACTAAATTGTGAACATACATTAATGCTAGGCAATCAGTCTGCAGTCTATTATACACCTATGCAATAATCAGACAGTGGCTAATGCTGAGAATCAAATCCTGTACCTAGTGTTTGTAAAGCAAATACCTTAACCATTATGCTAACCCTCAATTCACATAAATATATCAGTGTCATATTAGATCCCCACCCTCTCATTTAAACATCAAGCAGAGTGTAGGGCACAAAGTACTAGAACATGTACCATCTCTATGGTGTCAAAGGATAAAGCAGTGACAATGACTGAGACTATCTGAGTTTGATTAGCAGCTCAGTTGCCTGCCAGAGCTGATTGAGAGGGACAGGTGGTTTTGATTCATCACCTGGGTGACACCTAGTAGGAGTACTACATTTTGCACCCATGGAGCACAAACCTGTAAGCACATACTTCCAATGTGGGTACACACACCGTTCAGAGAGTATGCAGAGGCACATTCCCTGTGACTGGCTGCAGCTACTGAGTTTGTAGAGCTGTCCTGAGGGAATGGTGTGCTCCTTCAGGAATGGCAGGCTGTTCCACCAGAGTTGGTAATGAGCCCACTTCCTAAAACTTGACTCTTGCTTTAGGGGGAACAAAAGGGCTGACAATGCACCCCAGGCAGGAATACATGGATCATATTTTGTCTAACGCAACGGTACCTGGCTCTCACCCCAGTAGAACAAAGGCTTCAAATTAGTAAATATCGGAGAACAAGCAAGCAGCTGTGACAGGGTATTAAAAAAAGAAAAGAAAAAAGGTAACAAAACATCCATCGCCTAGCTATAAACATATCAGTATCCTTAGATTTGAAAACCAGAAGCACTTTTGGGATTAACAATTGTATCCCGTATTTTGAATATGTCATGTATCTTAATGATACTGAATTCCAAGGACATCTTCATCCTGCAAACTGCTACTAACAGGCTTTATTGGGTCATTTATTTCTCCCCTTTGACCAAACATCAGTGTCTTTCTTTATAAAAGGCAGTCTGTTACCTGTAACTGTGTGCTCTGCTGTGACTTAATTTATTGCCAAATAAACTTTCACATGGAATACAATCCTCTCTTTGCTAGAGTGGTAAATATTATGGCACATCATTACCCTCACAAAGCTAATAAGTGAAGAGCTGTGTTTTCCTTATGAAATGTCTCTTTAGATTTAACAATAACTGAAATGTATTTTTGCTAAAACTGCAAATGCTTTCAGGACCTTTGTTCTTCAAGACATTAAAAAAGACTCATCTGCATTCCTGTTCCCTCTGCACTAAGACAGGTCTCACAAGTATTTACAAATTGTCCTCCTGTTTCAGGTATAAGGGATAACATATTTTTTTGCATCTCTTTCTCTTCAGTCACTGAACTAAACAGCACGTTTTAACTTGTAAAATTCTACATAAATACTATTGCAAATATTAATTTAATTATAATAGATTTTTTCAGAAGCCAGGCATAAGTTAAATACATACCATTCTTGGACTGCCCCAAGCTTTTATTGTCAATCTGTTAGTTTTCATGGATCAGACTTGTGTGCTAAGCCTGTATAAATATACTTGGTACCATTTCTGCATTGGTAACCTAGAGTTATGCTTATATGTGCACTTTGAATGGCGTTTGTGGGTTTTCTAATTCTGATAGTCAGACAAATCCATTTGTAATCTATGTTTATTATGTACTATATGCATTCATTTGTAATCTATGTTTATTATGTACTATATGCATTCATTTGTAATCTATGTTTATTATGTACTATATGCATTCATTTGTAATCTATGTTTATTATGTACTATATGCATTCATTTGTAATCTATGTTTAATATGTACTATATGCATTCATTTGTAATCTATGTTTATTATGTACTATAGGCATTCATTTGTAATCTATGTTTATTATGTACTATATGCATTCATTTGTAATCTATGTTTATTATGTACTATATGCATTCATTTGTAATCTATGTTTATTATGTACTATATGCATTCATTTGTAATCTATGTTTATTATGTACTATATATGCATTCATTTGTAATCTATGTTTATTATGTACTATATGCATTCATTTGTAATCTATGTTTATTATGTACTATATGCATTCATTTGTAATCTATATTTATTATGTACTATATGCATTCATTTGTAATCTATGTTTATTATGTACTATATGCATTCATTTGTAATCTATGTTTATTATGTACTATATGCATTCATTTGTAATCTATGTTTATTATGTACTATATGCATTCATTTGTAATCTATGTTTATTATGTACTATATGCATTCATTTGTAATCTATGTTTATTATGTACTATATGCATTCATTTGTAATCTATGTTTATTATGTACTATATGCATTCATTTGTAATCTATGTTTATTATGTACTATATGCATTCATTTGTAATCTATGTTTATTATGTACTATATGCATTCATTTGTAATCTATGTTTATTATGTACTATATGCATTCATTTGTAATCTATGTTTATTATGTACTATATGCATTCATTTGTAATCTATGTTTATTATGTACTATATGCATTCATTTGTAATCTATGTTTATTATGTACTATATGCATTCATTTGTAATCTATGTTTATTATGTACTATATGCATTCATTTGTAATCTATGTTTATTATGTACTATATGCATTCATTTGTAATCTATGTTTATTATGTACTATATGCATTCATTTGTAATCTATGTTTATTATGTACTATAGGCATTCATTTGTAATCTATGTTTATTATGTACTATATGCATTCATTTGTAATCTATGTTTATTATGTACTATATGCATTCATTTGTAATCTATGTTTATTATGTACTATATGCATTCATTTGTAATCTATGTTTATTATGTACTATATATGCATTCATTTGTAATCTATGTTTATTATGTACTATATGCATTCATTTGTAATCTATGTTTATTATGTACTATATGCATTCATTTGTAATCTATATTTATTATGTACTATATGCATTCATTTGTAATCTATGTTTATTATGTACTATATGCATTCATTTGTAATCTATGTTTATTATGTACTATATGCATTCATTTGTAATCTATGCTTATTATGTACTATATGCATTCATTTGTAATCTATGTTTATTATGTACTATATGCATTCATTTGTAATCTATGTTTATTATGTACTATATGCATTCATTTGTAATCTATGTTTATTATGTACTATATGCATTCATTTGTAATCTATGTTTATTATGTACTATATGCATTCATTTGTAATCTATGTTTATTATGTACTATATGCATTCATTTGTAATCTATGTTTATTATGTACTATATGCATTCATTTGTAATCTATGTTTATTATGTACTATATGCATTCATTTGTAATCTATGTTTATTATGTACTATATGCATTCATTTGTAATCTATGTTTATTATGTACTATATGCATTCATTTGTAATCTATGTTTATTATGTACTATATGCATTCATTTGTAATCTATGTTTATTATGTACTATATGCATTCATTTGTAATCTATGTTTATTATGTACTATATGCATTCATTTGTAATCTATGTTTATTATGTACTATATGCATTCATTTGTAATCTATGTTTATTATGTACTATATGCATTCATTTGTAATCTATGTTTATTATGTACTATATGCATTCATTTGTAATCTATGTTTATTATGTACTATATGCATTCATTTGTAATCTATGTTTATTATGTACTATATGCATTCATTTGTAATCTATGTTTATTATGTACTATATGCATTCATTTTTATTCTATGTTTATTATGTACTATATGCATTCCTTTGTAATCTATGTTTATTATGTACTATATGCATTCATTTGTAATCTATGTTTATTATGTACTATATGCATTCATTTGTAATCTATGTTTATTATGTACTATATGCATTCATTTGTAATCTATGTTTATTATGTACTATATGCATTCATTTGTAATCTATGTTTATTATGTACTATATGCATTCATTTGTAATCTATGTTTATTATGTACTATATGCATTCATTTGTAATCTATGTTTATTATGTACTATATGCATTCATTTGTAATTTATATTGTACTTTTGTCCAAAGTCTTGGCTGAAATGGATCTTCTACCAGTCAAAAAAAACAGTTGAGGGAATCCAGAAAGCTGAGAACCACAAAAAGGATGCCCAGATGGGGTCATCGCCCAGCCACATGGGAAGATATTCACAATGAACATTCATTCCAAAAATTGAGACTTTTAATATAACAACCATGGATATGTAGTTCAAAAAAAAAAAAAAAGGGAGGCTTTCCGAAACAAATAAATCAACCACCCATAACCTTTACTTTGCCATATGGGAGTGCTTAAATTAGTAGACATGCTTTGGCTTGCCCTCCTGTGAAAAAACATGTTTTAAAATTTGTATGTTCCGGGGTTATTCTTTAGGGCATCCACAGACCCTGCTGCACTATTTTTAGAGCAGAGCATTGTGACTGAATGAATTGTATCATGGTGTACACCTGTAACTGTCTATAACATTACGGGGGCAGATAGAACTGCAGCCGCTGAGTATAGAGTAGATGTTGTGTGTGTGTGTGTGTGTGTGTGTGTGTGTGTGTGTGTGTGTGTGTGTGTGTGTGTGTGTGTGTGTGTGTGTGTGTGTGTGTGTGTGTGTGTGTGTGTGTGTGTGTGTGTAGCTATCTGTGTAGAAAAACTATTATCTGGCTGTTTCAGCTGCACTAACTATTCAAGTTCAGAGACCTATAAATTATTCACTAATGAACGTTTGCGCCATGCAGATCTTGCATATCTCTAAATCACTAGTTAGCTATTTGTTAGTACTACTAGGACATACCCGTGAAACATTATTACTGTTGCACATTATTGCTGCTGCAAAGCTAACTTTTCTGAATGAATCCTATATTTAATAATTTAAACAAACAAAAGTAACTTGCTGGTAATGTCTATAACTGCAAAAATTATATAACTGCAAACATTATACAACATGCCAACTAAACAATGAGTGGTATTTTACTTTTAAATGCTTTTTTGAATTTATTTTATTAATAGGGAAGCCAAGATGTTACATATTCTGCATTTGCTTTTTTTCCTTAAAAAATGCAGTGCTTTTAAACTTCCATTCATTGGGTATTTAATGTGGCATATGAAAATATCGAAAACTATTTTCTAGTATGTAGTCTGACCTTGGTTCCCATGGCTTTGCCACTCAAGAATTCACAAACTGTACTTGATAAAAACATGTCTGGTATTTTATGCGCTCGGCAGGACAGAAATATTAAGCATTAGACAATTCAGGGAAATAACATATGCTGACAGAGCAATATATTTCAGAGAGATGCACAAAATCAAGGAACACAGTCTGAAGACTGATTAAATTGAAAAATGGGAAATTAGCTTTGTGAGTTAAAATACAACAGTGTTATGAGGATTATTTTCACAGCAGGAGGGTTGCAAATGAAAGGATGAGACATCCTTATGATGTAATGGAATAAAAAAGCATAGGAATCTGAGAATGCATTCCACAGGCATAAATGGCATTTTTCTTAAGCTTTTAGGAGAAGTTGAACACTATTTAACAAACAGCCTCAGCTTCTAAGTGACTAAGCCCTCAGACAGACTAAATGGACTGAGTAGTCCTTATCCACTGACAAATCTATGCTCCTTTGTTTCTGAATGTGTCAGTCCTACTTAACATCTGATATAAATTTATTTATTCATAGTTTGTTAACACCGCTAACCCTTCCGAGTACAGCCCATTTATGGGGGGAGGGGGGGCAGGAAAATGTAGTCTCATATAAAAGCAGCAATAACAAGGAAGTGTGAAACTAAATACCAGCTATAGATGGGTGAGTAGGTCATGATGACATTACTAAAGGAAAAACTGATGGAACCTTATCAAACCCAAACAGCATGATTTCATGGGCAGAACTCCATTCCATATGAAAGATGCATAATTTCAGTCTTAGTAGTAGGAGAGGTGCAACAGGGAAGAACCATATATGCAGCTGTTCAGGATGCCAACAAGCCATTTTATTCTGAACTATAGAGTATGTGCTAATCAAACTAGCAGTACAGGAAGGGGTAGAACAGAATGGTAACACACAGGGAACTAATCGGATGTTGCGTCAGTGAAAGTGGGGATAGCGGCTGTCATTTTATCAGTGATAAGAGCAGCCCTATTCGATTCTTTCAGACAGGACACTAGGCAGGACCTAGAATGCTATATTTTTGAATTTGTTGATCACATGGATCTCTATAATGGAGTGAATATAATTCTGTGATAGGAATGCATGCAAAAGTTTTTAGTGAGATCAAAGGTTTGGCTACTACAATGCAGTATGAAGAATTGCAGGTAAATGTATAAAGAAGGTAAAATCATTGAAATGGCATATTGCCTGAAAATAGGCTACAGCAAGCTTAAAGTAGGAAATGGGCAAGGTGCTGGCAGCACTGATAGTGCAAAAATAAGGCTGCACTGAAGAAGGCAGCAAGGCTACAGCAAGCTTAAAGTAGGAAATGGACATGGTGCTGGCAGCACTGATAGTGCAGAAATAAGGCTGCACTGAAGAAGACAGCAAGGCTACAGCAAGCTTAAAGTAGGAAATGGGCATGGTGCTGGCAGCACTGATAGTGCAGAAATAAGGCTGCACTGATGAAGGCAGCAAGGCTACAGCAAGCTTAAAGTAGGAAATGGGCATGGTGCTGGCAGCACTGATAGTGCAGAAATAAGGCTGCACTGAAGAAGGCAGCAAGGCTACAGGAAGCTTAAAGTAGGAAATGAACATGGTGCTGGCAGCACTGATAGTGCAGAAATAAGGCTGCACTGAAGAAGGTAGCAAGGCTACAGCAAGCTTAAAGTAGGAAATGGACATGGTGCTGGCAGCACTGATAGTGCAGAAATAAGGCTGCACTGAGGAAGGCAGCAAGACTACAGCAAGCTTAAAGTAGGAAATGGACATGGTGCTGGCAGCACTGATAGTGCAGAAATAAGGCTGCACTGAAGAAGGCAGCAAGACTACAGCAAGCTTAAAGTAGGAAATGGACATGGTGCTGGCAGCACTGATAGTGCAGAAATAAGGCTGCACTGAAGAAGGCAGCAAGGCTACAGGAAGCTTAAAGTAGGAAATGAACATGGTGCTGGCAGCACTGATAGTGCAGAAATAAGGCTGCACTGAAGAAGGTAGCAAGGCTACAGCAAGCTTAAAGCAGGAAATGGACATGGTGCTGGCAGCACTGATAGTTCAGAAATAAGGCTGCACTGAAGAAGGCAGCAAGGCTACAGCAAGCTTAAAGTAGGAAATGGACATGGTGCTGGCAGCACTGATAGTGCAGAAATAAGGCTGCACTGAAGAAGGTAGCAAGGCTACAGCAAGCTTAAAGCAGGAAATGGACATGGTGCTGGCAGCACTGATAGTGCAGAAATAAGGCTGCACTGAAGAAGGCAGCAAGGCTACAGCAAGCTTAAAGTAGGAAATGAACATGGTGCTGGCAGCACTGATAGTGCAGAAATAAGGCTGCACTGAAGAAGGTAGCAAGGCTACAGCAAGCTTAAAGCAGGAAATGGACATGGTGCTGGCAGCACTGATAGTTCAGAAATAAGGCTGGACTGAAAAAGGCAGCAAGGCTACAGCAAGCTTAAAGTAGGAAATGGACATGGTGCTGGCAGCACTGATAGTGCAGAAATAAGGCTGCGCTGAAGAAGGTAGCAAGGCTACAGCAAGCTTAAAGCAGGAAATGGACATGGTGCTGGCAGCACTGATAGTGCAGAAATAAGGCTGCACTGAAGAAGGCAGCAAGGCTACAGCAAGCTTAAAGTAGGAAATGGGCATGGTGCTGGCAGCACTGATAGTGCAGAAATAAGGCTGCACTGAAGAAGGCAGCAAGACTACAGCAAGCTTAAAGTAGGAAATGGACATGGTGCTGGCAGCACTGATAGTGCAGAAATAAGGCTGCACTGAAGAAGGCAGCAAGGCTACAGCAAGCTTAAAGTAGGAAATGAACATGGTGCTGGCAGCACTGATAGTTCAGAAATAAGGCTGGACTGAAGAAGGCAGCAAGGCTACAGCAAGCTTAAAGTAGGAAATGGACATGGTGCTGGCAGCACTGATAGTGCAGAAATAAGGCTGCACTGAAGAAGGTAGCAAGGCTATAGCAAGCTTAAAGCAGGAAATGGACATGGTGCTGGCAGCACTGATAGTGCAGAAATAAGACTGCACTGAAGAAGGTAGCAAGGCTACAGCAAGCTTAAAGTAGGAAATGGACATGGTGCTGGCAGCACTGATAGTTCAGAAATAAGGCTGGACTGAAGAAGGCAGCAAGGCTACAGCAAGCTTAAAGTAGGAAATGGACATGGTGCTGGCAGCACTGATAGTGCAGAAATAAGGCTGCACTGAAGAAGGCAGCAAGGCTACAGCAAGCTTAAAGCAGGAAATGGACATGGTGCTGGCAGCGCTGATAGTGCAGAAATAAGGCTGCACTGAAGAAGGCAGCAAGGCTACAGCAAGCTTAAAGTAGGAAATGGACATGGTGCTGGCAGCACTGATAGTGCAGAAATAAGGCTGCACTGAAGAAGGCAGCAAGGCTACAGCAAGCTTAAAGTAGGAAATGGACATGGTGCTGGCTGCACTGAAGAAGGCAGCAAGGTTACAGCAAGCTTAAAGTAGGAAATGGATATGGTGCTGGCAGCACTGATAGTTCAGAAATAAGGCTGCACTGAAGAAGGCAGCAAGGCTACAGCAAGCTTAAAGTAGGAAATGGACATGGTGCTGGCAGCACTGATAGTGCAGAAATAAGGCTGCATTGAAGAAGGCAGCGAGGCTACAGCAAACTTAATGTAGGAAATGGGCATGGTGCTGGCAGCACTGACAGTTCAGAAATAAGGCTGCACTGAAGAAGGCAGCAAGGCTACAGCAAGCTTAAAGTAGGAAATGGACATGGTGCTGGCAGCACTGATAGTGCAGAAATAAGGCTGCACTGAAGAAGGCAGCAAGGCTACAGCAAGCTTAAAGCAGGAAATGGACATGGTGCTGGCAGCACTGATAGTGCAGAAATAAGGCTGCACTGAAGAAGGCAGCAAGGCTACAGCAAGCTTAAAGTAGGAAATGGACATGGTGCTGGCAGCACTGATAGTTCAGAAATAAGGCTGCACTGAAGAAGGCAGCAAGGCTACAGCAAGCTTAAAGTAGGAAATGGACATGGTGCTGGCAGCACTGATAGTGCAGAAATAAGGCTGCACTGAAGAAGGTAGCAAGGCTACAGCAAGCTTAAAGTAGGAAATGGACATGGTGCTGGCAGCACTGATAGTGCAAAAATAAGGCTGCACTGAAGAAGGCAGCAGATGAAACAAAGGAATTTGAAATGTAACAGTTTGTAAAATTAGCAGGAAAGGGGGTCATAATTCCAATATAAAGCATACTTTAAGGACTTACCTGATGTTCAGACTATGCTGCTGAAGGGATCAGTTATTCAGTGTGATGTTCAACTCTTCAAAAAAACAGTTCATTACAAATAAAACAGTGGTAAGCGCTGAAAGGGTTGTTGTGCTGAAAAAAGGCTTTCCTTTCAGAGAACACTGCAAAAAGCAAGCATCTTCTTTCTAAAAGCTGTGACCATTAATTATGTTTATTAGGTGGTGTGTGATGACATAGTCCTCCAGTGGGACAGAGGGGTACAGTATTCTCTACCCAATGGAAAATGTCCCCTTCCATCTCCAGCTTCTGTTTTCTTTGATAAACTAAAGTTGTGGGAATGTATTTTCATCAGAATGTTTCATGAGAATCACATTTGAGGAACTATCCTATAGCTATATTTCTGCAAGGACATAGGGACAGGAATGGTCAGACTATGGCAGCAGGGGCGGTAGGGGACAGCATTATATATAACGGCAGGTCAAGAGACTTGAATGTGTGTTTCTTGATAAAAAAGGAAACAAATGACACGCAAGTACCTTTTAATGGGGGAGAAGATATTGGAATTCATCATTTCAGCAAAAAAGATTCTTTAGAACTTGAGGGCATAGTAGAGTTTTGAACATACTGTGAGACAGAAAGGATGTGATGAAAATTATTTTACAGACTGACAAAAATGTAAAACACTGTACTAGACGAAGAGTGACAGAAAGTGAAGCAATCACAGGCTTAGAGTATATGGGATGACCATAAGGGACATAGGGTAGTCAATGGCAGCTACACACTTCTTAAAAACAATGAATTTGTATGCTCAAGTGGTCAGATATGACTGGACCACAGGCTCTTATCTGCTAATAGTAGCTAAGGCTTCACAGTCAGATATAAGTATAACTGGATTTTACTGAGCCAATATACCCTGAAGGTTCATAAACTGCTCACATCTAAACAATGTTTTAGTACTGTAAAATGTTAGACCTCTATGTACAGAGTGAAAACAATTCTCAGTTATTTCCAGTAGTTGTTAACTATTGCTACAAATACAATGACTGAACAGTCTGTGAAGAAGAAGGTCCAGCTGTCAACAAGATTAGTAGAAAAGGACAGTGGGCATGCACTAAGCATCAGCTTTGTTTTTATGTTCCAGAAAAAAACACATTAGTCATTGTAGCTGGAGGAGCAAGCCAGGCAGAGGTGGCAATGTGCATTTTTTTCTATCTTGCTCATTACAGTAGGAAGTTATCTAAGGAAAGATCTGCCAGTCAGTGAAAGCTCTCCAATCAAATACAATATTCTGATTCCAATTTAAATATGGTCCTGAAATGTGTTTTTACCAGGATTTGGTATACTGTGAGACTGGAGCATGTGTAAGCAGTTTTTCACCCTTGCTAATTTTTTCTCTTTTCTCTGCATGGTTGTGTGACCATGCAGACTATATTAACGTAAGGGTGGGTGTTCATCCTCCATGTGACAAACATGTTTTTTTTTTTCAGTTTTGTCACCTAGCCCATAGGTTAAGCAGGTATATTTTTTAATGAGATTATATTATCAAGTTAAGTAAGATATTGTCTTTTCATAAGAGATCCTCTGGTAAGACATTGTATGTCAGCCTGCAATACGTAGTCAAAGATAAAAAGTGAGAGTTGGGGATATAAGTATAGCCAAGACGCTCCTCACACTCTTTCCATGTATTGGAAATGGGACTTAGTATAGTAGGAACGACGCCTGTTCATATGTTCATAGGTGTGTACTAGGCTAATGGCCCTGTGGCCTTTACAAGCCTAGCTATAGGATTACCCTGGCATCATGCCACCCGACCTTAGTTCCCAGTGCCTCTGTCAAGTAGAGCCACTGGAGTTATCCCAGGGTGAATTTTCTATTTCCCATCCACTCATCAAGATTTCTCTTGAAGAGGGTCAGCGAGGTGCTCTGCTTGACATGTATAGGAATTTTATTCCATAGCATGTGCAGTCTCTGGGTTATGTACCTGTCCCTCCAGTACATTCTGTTGATTGTGGTAATGAGGTTGAGGTCTCTGGAGCGTGTGGTGCGGAGGGATTGGGATTTCTTTAGATGTGGCATTTCTAACAGAGCTGGGTCAGACATGGCTTTATAAGTCAAGCAGAGATCGCCTCTAAGTAGGTGATATGAGACAGAGAATAGTTGGAATTTTTTGAGTCTGCCCA
Organism: Protopterus annectens; assembly: GCF_019279795.1. NCBI lineage: Eukaryota > Metazoa > Chordata > Ceratodontiformes > Protopteridae > Protopterus > Protopterus annectens. Next base: position 1,269,971,705 of record NC_056741.1, on the reverse strand, counting down.
TATAGGACACGTGTTTAAGGCCTAGGATCCTCTTTGTGAGGTACTTTTGTGTCCTCTCCAGTTGTTGCAGGTGTCTAGTGAGGTACATTCTAAATGGGACATTGTACTCAATGATTGGCCTAATGAGGGAAGAGTAGAGGGAGACAATGACCTCTTTCTTCCTGGATGCAAAACCCTTAGTAATGATATGTGCCACATAGAAGGACTTTCTGACCACACTGGCAATGTGGTGATCAAAAGAGAGGCTGCTGTCAACCTGTGTTCCCAGATCTGTTATAACGCCTTCTGCATTCAGTGGACTATCATCAGTGTGGTAATTCATGGGAACCGGGTTATTCCCAAAGGGGATAAAGACACATTTTTTGGCATTGAGCTTAAGGCCATGGTTCTGACACCAGTCATTGGTCTCAGAGAGGAAATTCTGTAGAATGTCAACATCACTTGGGGAGTTAATAATAGCTCCCTACTTGCAATTGTCTGTGAACTTTGTCAGCCAGAGTCCCTTCTTGTTGGCCTGGACTTCAGAGAAGTAAATAAACAGGAGAGGATCCAGAATTGAACCCTGTGGGACTTCACTCGTGACTAGTCAGCAGTCTGACTTGGAGTCAGCTACTTTCACACTGTGGGTTCTATCTGTGAGTCAGTTTGCAACCCACCTAATGATATAGGGGTTGATTCCTAGCTCAGTGAGTTTTTCTATGATTCCTGAGTGGGGAATGGTATCAGAGGCCTTGGCCATATCAAGGTAGGCTTTATGAACCACCTTGCCTTCATCCACAGCTCTGATGACTGACTCAAAGAAGTCGACCAAGTGGACTAGGCATGATCTACCCCTCACAAAACCAAACCGTGTGGGATCCAGAGTTTGGCGATTCCCTATATCCTTGTTCATTAGGTCCATGATGATGTGTTCTGTAGCTTTGCGTATCAGACTTGTCAGGCTAATGGAGCGACAGTTCCCAGGGTCTGTAGTCGATGCTCCTTTGTGGATAGGGATAACTGTAGCAGTGCGCCATTTGGTAGGGACAAAGCCTGAGGTGGGGCTGTGATTGAACAGGGCACACAGGTGAGGTGCCAGTTCACTCTGTAGTTCACGTAGAACACAGCCAGGGATATTGTCAGGTCCCATAGAAGGTGTATTCTTGGCCTTGGACAGTGCTGTTTTAACTTGTGCAGCAGTAATACTCGGTGACTGGCAATCTACTGGTATTGTGATTGATCCTTTGGGGGGGAGGGGTAAAGTTGGCACTTAATCTGTCGGCCAGTATATTGGCAATATCTGTTGGCTTGGTATAGGAGGTACCATTGTGCAGTAGCTCAGAGCAAATCTGGGCTTTGCCATGGAGATTCTTTACATAACTATAGAAGGCCTTGTGGTTGTCTTTACTGTCTGCTGCAATTGTGTTTTCATAGCTAGCTTAAGAGGATTTGATTAGGCATCTCAACTTTTTGTTAAGGCTGATAAGGGAGTTTTCCCAATCTTGGGACTTCACCTTATTCTGCATCAGTTTCCTCCTTCTGTTGTAGAGTTTGTTTATGTCAGGGGACCACCAGATTGGCTTCCTTTTTTTGGAGTAGAGCGTATTGGTTCAATTGATTATGGCAAGATCCATGCATTTGTCTACGTCTTCGTACAGTGCATTGGTGTATGATTTGGCAGTCATGCAACTATTCCCCATTTGCATGGGTGCTGTGAAGTTAGCCACCTCTAGTTTTATGAGCCCAAAGTTAGGTTTGGAGAAGTTTTTCATGGTGATTACCTTTGAGGGTGGGGGTGGGAGGATGTGGATTTCCAAGGTGATTAGTTTGTGGTCAGATCTAACCAGGGAGAAGCTGACTATTGGTGTAGAGCAATGGTTGCCTATGTTAG